>NW_015164282.1:32832-51585 GCF_001447785.1 Gekko japonicus
CCAGGAGATGAGCCATGCGAATGTCCATCATCCCCGGCAGAGCTTCAAACACATCGTTGACGGTTCTCATCAGGTCCCGCACCGATTGTTCCAATTCAGTCAAACGCTCACCAGTCCCCTCCGCCGGAATTTGCTCGTGTTGCCGGTACATCGGAGGCGGCTCGTAGTCACCCTCACTCGGAAACAAACAGACTCTCCCGAAGTCCACTACCCCTACGGGAGTAGATTTCTCTGGTGCCTTTGGCATTGTACAAAGTCCAATCATCCTGCACCGGTACCGTCCCCCTTGTCAAACAGACTCTCCCGAAGTCCACTACCCCTACGGGAGTAGATTTCTCTGGTGCCTTTGGCATTGTACAAAGTCCAATCATCCTGCACCGGTACCGTCCGCGGGCCCCATCGCGAAGGTGTTGGTGGCGGCCAAGACAGGTACGCAGGTAGCCGGGGAATCGCTCCCCCCACCGCACCCGACGTGGGTACTGTGGTCGTGGTGATCAATGCTGTGGAGGTTGTAGGGACCGATCCAGAGTCCCCCTCCGTTGTAGGTAGGGTTCCCTCTGCCCCGCTCATGACCACGTCAGATTCGGGACGATAGGAAGGAAGAGAGTTCTAACAATATGTTGGATCCCCAAGCATCGAGAATAAATCCACGTTTTCAAGAAAAGCAAAATTTATTTCAAAGCATTGGAAAGACACTCAAACACGTTCTTTGTTAGAACTGACTACAAACGGTTAGGGCAAGCATAATAAAGGGATTTGAAACAGATACAGAACCAATGGGTCACGTTCCCGCTGGCGGGTGAAAGGAAACGGTTGCGCGCTCATTCCCTGAGAACCAGGCTATCTCCAGACATAACACAGGTGCAGTTCTCAGGCTCTAAAAGCAACAAGCTGGCAATGAAGCGAACTCCCCCAATACGTCCTCCAGTTGTTTGGCTTAGGCATTACAGCAGAGTAAAATAATAGCACACAGGAAAGGGGGGGGTAGCAACTGTACAGAAGTACCAGTAACACAGAACACCATGGCAGCTTGCTGACAATCGCCTGCAAAGAAAAGCCCTCTTTGAATAATTCAGGTTTGCAGGGTTTGCAGAAAGCCAGTAGAGGGGGGGCCTTCCTGGCATCCTTGGGGAGGCCGTTCCATGGGGTAGGGGGCCCCCAGCTGAGAAGGCGCATGTGCACGGGCAGTGCTTCATTTTGCAGTTGTTGAAATGCGTCAGCTTTGTCTGGGCTCTGGTTAATCAATACATTCTTACGCCAACATCACACTGGAGTTTCCCGTTGATTCCTGTGTTGAAGAATGGTGACTTCCAGGTCAACAGCAGAGTATGATTAGAGGCCGACAGCACAAGCCTATGCAGAGCTAAACTTTGGGTAACTGCTTCAATTTTGGCTGTTTGCATAGGAAGGCAGAGAGGCGTTGCATCTGTCACGGCCAGGGAGTAGCCCAGTGAATGAGCTCCTGCTGCCACGGCAGATGTTAACGCACCCAGCAATAGTGTTGCCTGAATGGGTGTGGGGGCTGAACTGGCATCTGGGCCCTGGGTTGAAGTCTCTGCTTGGTGGCCCGTGGTTGCTGGTGACTCACTATTGTAGATTAGGAGTCTAAGCAAGGCCTGCCTTCTACCAGGTTGCTGAGAAGGAGGATAAGAGGGTCTAAATTATGGAGGCTGGGAGCCCCATGGAGCAAGGCAAGTCACGTGGGGTTTTTTCATGTGATGCTTGGGTTGGGCCAGGGTCCGTGGGGGGTTGGGCAGAGGGAATCTTTTCCTGGGAGCCCCTGGTGACAGCTATAGATGCCCTTCTGGCCACCTGAAGCCTATCTAATGTCAGCATACCATAGATCATGGCTCCTTGGCTTTAGCTGGGGGATAAAGTTGCTTTCTCTTTGGAACGAGATCTGTCTTGTAATCGGCTACTTATGCATACCTGTCTGGCCTTGTTAGTTGGTTTCTTCACTTTGTTGGATGAAGAAAAGTTGGGTGGGGATCACAGAGAAAAGAGATTCTGGTGGCAAATTGTTGTGAAGACCAGAGATAGTATAGACTGTCTCGTGGATTTTGTTTAATGTGCTGAAATACTGGATTCCCTCGCATCCCTGGATTGGGCTGAGTGGGTTTATCCTGTAAAAGGTTGTTATGTTAAGAATGTCTGGTGCCAAGAATTCCATGCCCAGATGTCGCTGAACTGTAGTGCCTGGCTGTGGACAAGAGGTCATGTTGTGCTCTGAATGGTAGCTGGAAGCATGAAGATATGGATAGCAATCAGCTATAATAATGTAAGCTGATGCCTCTATGTCCATTATGTAGTTGCAAGGTGCTGCTCAGAAAGTGAACAACACGCATTAACATGCCACTGATTGGCCTAGACTTGGTTTGATGGTGGGCTGGATGTTTTTGAAATCCTAATAAAACCCTCTGAATAGATTCCTTTCCATGAGTCTAGATAACAAAAACACCATCTATGTATCTGAAGCAGAGTTGCCAACCTCTAGGTGGGAGATAGTAACACTAAAACACTGTGTAATGAACAATAATATAATCTTAAATCAACTCCAGTTTTTTCTTCTTCCAATATATTGGTATTTATAATGCTAATTTATTATTAAACAAGCACAATAATTGCAATGTAAATTAAATACAAAACTGTCCCGGGAGCGGGACTTCACCCCCCCCACGGCCAGAAACCCCGCCGCCCAGGGAGCCGCAACACATACCCAGGCTGCAGACAGGCAGGAGACGGAGGCCAGGAGAGAGATGCCCGAGCAGGGACGACAGCGCCGGAGCCAGGAGCCGGCGCACGGGCACGCCCCCGCTGTCGGGCCACATGGAGAGACACCGGAAGAATCGGGATTAGGACCACACCCTTAGGAGAGCGTTCGGGCTTTGTACTGGGGCGTGGCCGGGCACAGGGGAGGTCCACAACGGGAGCGGGGCACGATGGGAGAGGGAGACTGGGGAATAAAAGGGGGCAGACGGAGGCGGCCGGGGATGACGCCTGGATGCGAGAAGCCACAGAGAGAGAGAGAGGGGAGCATCCAGCAGAGAGCGGTGAGGGAAAGGTGACGCAACCTTCCCCACGCTCCAGATGTCTGAGGCCTTAATCCTCCCGAGGGGCAGGAACTGCTAGGACGAAACAAGGTGGCTGAAGCGGGAGAGTTAGGGAGCTCGAGCGAGGAGGATAGCGAGGGGTCATCCTCGAGCTCCTGTGACAAAAACATTTTTTTTAATTTCAAAAATACAATGTTTGCCCCATAGGGTTATAAGTTGACATGAAAGTCTAGACGAAAATAGTAAGGCCAGAGCCAGTGTGACTTGTTTCTGCTGCCTTCCTCATGTCTTACAGAATACAAGAAATATATAATTCTAAATACCTGAAAAGTATCTTATCGGTATTTAGGGGGTATTTATTCAGTCAAATGTAGATTAGACAATCAGATTTGGCTACTGATATAGCTGGCCCAAATAAAAGCCAATATTATTCGGTTTTTATTTGGGCCAGCTACATTGCTGAGTCGTGGCGGCGCAGCTTGGAGAAGCCATTCCCTTCAGTCATGGAGTCATGTTGCTGAGGTGGCACAACTCCACAAGTGGAGGGAGAAGGCATTAAACCTCCTTTCATTCATGGACACATGATTTTTTTTACTGATTTTTTTTTGTGCACACCCCCTAATTCCAAATAAATGCAGGTTTCACAATTATTTACTTGAATCCCAATATCATATCAATATTGGGATTTAGGAATATCAGGAAATACCAATATCAGGAAATACCAACACCTGAGGCTGCCCTGACCAGGGAGGGGCAGCCAGGGAGGAAGAGCCAGACTACTTGTTCAGTGCTAGAGAAAGGGGACCCAAGGTGAGGCGTTAACAACAGTGCAAAAGAGAATACAGACATGACTATAATCCCATTTTCAGGGACATCGTGTTCACTCAAAAAGATGCCTCACCGATAACAGGGCCCAGTGCCACAGGAGCCTCCGCCTGAGACCCCGGAAAGCTGCTGCCAGTCTGAGTAAACAACACTGGCGTTGAAGGGCTGATGGGTCTGATTCCCTATAAAGCACTTCCGCGTGTTCATGTGAGCCGGATGCTCTCTGCCTGGTGCCCACTCACTTCAGACACCTGGCTGGCTGGCTGGCTGGCTTCTTGTTGGTTTGAGGCAGCCGGCCATGTTATAGGAGCTGGTGGCTCTTGCTTGCCACCTTTGAGCATCAGGTGCTTTTCCCTGTGGATTTTCCGTTAATCTTATTCTACTGTGGGTTTGGGAAAGTGTGTGTCCTCCTCACGGGTCCATGTGTATGGGACCCAACCTCTCAACTTTTGCCTAAGCAAAAGTAGGAAAACCTTTCTTCGGCCACCTCTCACTCCTTGGAGCGGCTGTCTTAGGTTTGACACCCATCGTAAAAGAAGGCACCCAATCCAGGCAATGGCCAACACAAGTGCCAGTTAAAGAATATCTGACAAACTGATGAGGTTCCTTACACAAGTCTAGAAGAAGTACTGAGACCCTGAGTATGGTGAAATCAGAGATAGCTTTACTAAAGGGAATAATTATCACACTCAAGAACTCATAATAATATCAGGCAAACAACGCTGTTAATTACTAGAGTGCCTATGATAAGCTGCAAGTAGCCCAAACTCTCACGCCCAGGGTACAACCTGTATCACTAAAGGAGGGGAAAGCAGGAGGCCAACAAGGCAGGACAAGAGGGAGAATCGGGGCCTCCTGGCTGAGTGTTCCAGCAGAGAAACCAGGGCTCAGGCAAGGGGTCCCAAGCATCTGGCCTGTCAGTGACTCAGAAGGTGAATTCAAAGATGCAGAGGCATATCATGCCTGCTTGCCAGGAATAGGGATTCTGCTAATTTTGCAGCAAACATGTCCAACAGCCAAATGTCCTGTTTTCAATGACTATGATCAGATGGGCACTGATCCCCAGATCTGCTTGCCTTAGCTGAAAAGCTGCAACAGCCACTCAAGAGGTTTGCAATTTTCCTATTGTTAATTTTGCGACATTTTCCTGGGTGGTAGGTCAGAAACTGACTCCCAGATTTATTGTGCCTTGAGATTTGTGGACCCTCTTCATGAACACATAATTGTATCCTGAATTGGTAGATTATATTATACACACAGATGGGCACAGAGAGAAAATCGTAAACAGCGAAGTCATAAGAGCTACAGCCATCTCTGTAAAACTAAAATACTGTGACAACTCACAATATCACAATATCTTTAATTGGTGACCATATAATATCAATTTTTCTAAGTTCATTTAAAGCCTACGGTGGTTGAGAAGCTCCTTTGCTGAAGGATGGTGTTAGAGGGTGAGCAGGGAAACGGGCCCCTGAGGGTAAAGCTTACTAGCGCACACATTATTGTTGCCTGGCTTGGGATAGGAACAGAGTTAGCATCTGGGGCTTTTCCACATTCTCATTTTAGGCCCAATCTGCATTTGCTATGTGAAGCTGTTCCGTGCTGCTGTGGTGCCGGCTTCCCATTTGGATCAGTATAAAGCTCTCCTCTGTCTGCATCGGGACGCAAGTTGTTTAGGGAGAGCGCGAGAGAGAGTGGGGAGGAGCGGCCTCCCGGGGGTGCCGGAAGGGCGCTGCGCTGCACTGCGCTACGCTGCACTGTGGGGAGGAAACGGCACCTGCGACCCCCCCCCCGAAAGTAAAAGGGGGTGACCTGGCAGAGGGGGAGGCAGGAAAGATGGAATGAGCTGGGTAAAAAAAACACAAAACACCCAGCAGTTGCCAGGCAGGGTGTTCTGGAGTTCTGCCGCCCAGGAAATAACAAATGGTTCAGGGGTGGGTGTGCTTCCAACCCCCCCCCCCCCCATATGATTGCAAAAAAAAATTCCCTGGCTGCTTTCAGGGGTGGGTGTGCTTCCCACCCCCCCCCCCCCACATATGATTGCAAAAAAAAGTTCCCTGGCTGCTTTTAAATGCAGACAACTGGATTTTCAGCTAACTTGTTTCCCTTTTTGACGATTTGTGTATCTCCTTAGAAAAGATGGGGGGGGGAGCATTCAGCTCCAGTTGTCTGCTTTTTGCTCACAGCGCCTCGACCAGGCTGGCTCACCCACTAGGCGAACTAGGCATTCGCCTAGAGCGCGCTGGCCCTTAGGGGTGCCAAACAGGACCCGCCCCCCCGCCAAAAGCCCATGCAGCCACCGGAGCCGGCTGGCCATGCCCGGGCCCGGGCGTGAGGAGGAGCCGCGCCAAGAGCACCTGGCTGGCTTCCCACACGTCTTTGTGTTGCGCCAAGGCAGCTGCCGCTCCCTGCCTCCCCCGCGGCTCCCCGCCTTCCTCCCGCAGGCTCGCCCAGAGACAGGCAGCCCGCCGGGTGGGGTGGTCTCATGCATGTTGCAGCAGCCGGGGGGGGTGTACGTGCAGCTGCTGGGTGAAGATCCCCTTCCCGTGTCCGGTGCTAGCGATCGACTTGGGAAAATCCGTTTCTCGCTCGGCGTAGCGGAGGGTGAAACCAGGGCTCAAGGGGGAGGAGCCAAGCAGACCATGCGGCTCTCACCTGCCACAAACAACTTCGAAGGAAGCAAACTTCGGCAAGGGGGCACTTTGCGTGCATTCAGGAGTTTTTCCCCTTCTGGTAAAGGGACTGTGTGGTGCGAGGTGGCCGTATTTTACCAGCCCCTCTTGATCTGCCTTCTTAAGAGCAGGACCTCTCTGGCTTCGTAGTGACCTCGGAGTTGCCACTACACGGCAATAAAATGATGCAGACAGCCAATGCTGAGTCAATACAATAGGAAGGCAACAGAGGCATGAAATGTAGACAGGAATTTGTGAGACGATGTGAAATTGAAGGCAAAGTGGCAGGAAAGACCAATGCAGATTGGACCACTCTTAAGTTCCCATTTCTTTGTCCCCCCCATCTCATTCCACATGTGTTTCCCCCCCTCTAGTGGTCAATTTGATATCAAATAGCTTTATTTCCAGGATATCTCCCTGTAGATAAGCTGGAAATAAAGCTGTTTGATGTCCCATTAACCATTACAGGGTGTAGAATGGGGGGCTCCCCCAAAGAAACAGCAGCCTAACAGTGAGTAAGATAAGAATTCAGAAAAAGCCCTAAGTTTGGTGCAGGGCCTGGTTCCTGTTGGGTTTTGTTATTCAGTTGCACAGTCGAGTCCAACTCTTGGTGACCCCATGGACCACATCCCGCCAGGCCCTCCTGCCTCCTGTCATGCTCCGGAGTTTGCTTAATTTCATGTTCCTTGCATCGACAACACTATCTAACCTTCTCATCCTTTTCTGTCCCCTTCTTCTTTGATCATGGTCTTCTCCAGCACCATAGTTCAAAAGAATCTATTCTTTGGCGCTCGGCTTGCTTGCTAGCTGAATCACCTCATGGGAAAATACATCTACTAGGCTTGCTGGCTAAGCTGAATCATCATAGTGAGCTTTACCTGACGGATCATCACTTGGGAAATGTTTTTGAAGTGAGGCCTCCAGAATTGCACACAATATTCCAGGTGTGCCCTGACCAATGCAGTGTATAGCGGGACTTAGTCATCTTGTTATGCCTCTGTTGATACACCCCAAGATTGCATTAGCCTTTTTTGTTGCCACATCACACTGTTTATATTTAACATTTGATCCACCCTTAGCCCAAGATCTTGTTCACACACACTGCTACTCAGAAGTGTATCCCCCATCCATTATGCGTGTTCCTCATTTTTGTTACCCAGATGTAGAACTTGGCACTTATCCTTGTTAAATTGCATCTTGTTCACATCCACCCACTTTTCCAGTGTGTTCAGTTCTTGTTGAATTCTGTCTCTGTCTTGTGGTGTGTTTGCTGCTGCTCCCAATTTAGTGTCATCTGCAAATTTAATGAGTAGCCCGCCCACACCCTCATCCAGATCATTTATAAAAATATTGAAAAGTACCGGGCCCAGAACCGAGCCCTGTCCAGGCACCCCACTGGACACCTCCCTCCATGCAGATGAAATGCCATCGACAACTACTCTCTGAGTGTGGTTCTCCAACCAGTTCCCTGTCCACTTAACTATCCTAGAGTCCAGCCCACAGTCCTTCAGTTTACCCACCAGTACATCATGGGGAACCCTGTCAGAAGCTTTTTAGGGGGTTCCTGTAAGCAAGGAAGGCCTACTATCCAATGCCTGTGTGAGAGAAATATTTTTTGTTATCCAGGATGAGCTGTAGATAATTGATGATATGCTGAAGACTTTTTAGCTGGGAGCTGGAGGAGACAAGGGATAGTCTGTTGCTTTGTCTCTTGGGTTTGTCCTACAGTCGGTGACTCCCTGGGTACCAATCTGCAGGGTTCATTTCCTGCAGGAGCGCACAGGAGCGGAGCTCCGGCAGTAAAGAGCCCAGGGGGTGGGCACATGCAACAAGTCCCACCCCCTGCTTCCAGCAGCCCTCAGTCAGAGCAAGAAGCAGCCAGGTAAGTTGCAGAGCTCCCCCCCCCCAGCTCCATGGTCCAAAACAGACCAGTGGCACATTTAAGACCAAGTTTTATTCAGGTACAAGCTCACCCTCCTCTACAAGGACAGATCTGCGTGTGTGTGTGTCCCCCCCAATAGCTAGCAATCCAAAACAGTCCAGTGGAGCCTGAGCGGTGGGTGTTGCCTTCTGACACACTTCCGGTGATGTCAGGGGGTGTGGCATATGCAAATAAGTTATGCTAATGAGTTATGCTAATGAGCTCCTGCGCCTCTTTTTCTACGAAATGACCCCTGCCAATCTGGCCTTGTCAATCGGTTTCTTTACTTCATTTATAGGGTTGCCAGATATGGACTGGCAACTGGCAAGAGTCCAGCCTGGAGTCAGGATATGGTGAGCACTGTTGGCAATGGCATGATACCAGTTCCAGGGAAAACCTGGAACTGTTATCACACTTCTCCAGGAATCATTAGAAACTCTATGGTAAACCCAAAGGTTTTAAAAGATAACTGTCAGGCTATCAGTAGTCTCCAGAAATCACTGGAAACTCTCTGGTAAACCCATAGTTTCCCGTGATTCCTGGAGAACACTGATAGCCTGACAATGATTTTTGAAAATATCCTCAGACCGCCACTCCAAGCAGCAGTGGGGTTGCTGGTGAGCATTCTTTGGTCATAGTGGGAGACCACCTAGCAACCCTGCTTTATTGAGTGTATGATGCAACAGGTATGAATTGCTCTTACAGTAATTGGACACACATCAGAAGGAAGTCTGTCCCATTAAAATGTACTTGTGCATCTATGGCTGAGCAACTAGATTAGAAGCTACAGTGCTAGCCTGCATTTTCAAGCAGTATACACATTCATGAATCAATTTTATCGCAAAATGCCATAAATGAGCCATTTCAACTGGCAGTCTTCCCAAGAGCAAGTTTTCTTGTGAATATGCACTCAAATTTACAAGAACCAGTACACTAGTCTGTTGCTTGTCTATATCTCTTGTATACCTTCTTTTACTGAAGTACATGCACTCAAAAAACATAAGGAGAAAATCAAACTTAAACAAAATGGAGCTGGATTACCCATCATGGAACAAGAATGTAACTCTATGACATTATGTAGACAACCAGCCGGTGTGAGATTATATTATCTACTCCAGGGGTTTCAAGCATATGGCCTGTGGGCCGGCCATGGCCCCTGCAGGGCTCAGATCTCACCCACAAGCAAGTTCCTTCTCTTGCTTCCTTTTCCAGGCTGCTGTGGCTGCACTGTAGCTTGCTTTCCCCCCAGCTCCCTCAGTGGCTCTGCTTGCTGTTTCCTGCCTCTTGCTTTCTTTCCCACCCCCAGTCTCTCTCTATGTCTCTCTCTCATATACATACACACCTCCCTCAGCAGCTGTTTCCTGTTTTGTGCAGGAGAGATAAAAAGACAAGCCCCCCCCCCTCCCAGCTTCTGCTTTCTTCTCCGGAGCTGCTTCTCTTCTTTTGGGGAGGAAGGGAGGGGGAGGAGAGAGAGAACAAAGTTGGAATCCCATGATAGCTTTAAGACCAACGACGTTTAATTCCAGGTATAAGCTTTTGTGTGCAATCACACTTCTTCAGAGGGAGGGAGGGGGGGTGGATGGATGGATGGATTCTTCAGACAAGCACAATTTACATTGATGAAATTATTTTGGCTTATTCTGATTTTTTTTTAAAAGTTTGGATTTCTCTGATCCTATCTGGATTTTATTTTTTTTTCAAAAAGACCCTGATTAGGAATTAGAACATTTGGATCGGTCCAGAGTTGGGGTAGAGATTTTGAGGATGCCATCATCATGGACTCTGTTTGGGTTTTTAGTTTTATTAAATTATCTGTAGAATTTTAATGTGTTATATGTTTTTATGGCATTATGCCCCCATGTACATCTCCCAGAGCCCAGTAAGCTGGGATAGGGCAATTAACTAACAACAACAACAATCATCATCATCATCATCTTGGAGAGTGGAGTGATTTCAGATGCCAAATAATAATAGCGCACATTGGTAATGAGACAGGAAAACTAGGTCTCAGTTCAGTCCGGGAGTTTGCATTGTCTTGACCTTCATTATCAGTTGCAATTCAGTAGCCTCTCTTTCTAATCTCCCTTTGAAATTCCTTTGTAAAAGCACTGCTACTCTTAGGTCAGCAACTGAATGTTGGGGTTTCTAATGTCCATTTATTCTTTGCATCCTCCTGGACTGAATTCTCCTGGAAGGAGTTGAGACCTAGATTTCCTGTCTCATTACCAGTGCTGGTATCTCCACACCTACTATCCCTCTGCATATCACACCTAATCCAGTCGAGCCTGCTATTGTCATTCACCCTACTATTACCATTCAGCATCTGATTACCATCCAGCATCTGAAATCACTTCTATAAAGTTTATATCTCAGGTACCTTGTGCTACATTTTATGGCACACATGGCCTGGCCCAACAATATGACATTTATCTCAGATCTGGCCCTTGTAACAAATGAGTTTAACACCTCTTGTCTACTCTGCCTTGTACTATACCAGTTGATGACTGATAACAAAAGGATTCATTAGAAGAATCTTTCCATCAACACACACAATTATCATTCCTCCTCACAGTAAGGTGGCCAGGCCCTGATATGATCATGACAGCAGGAAAACCAAGCCTACTACAGAGTAGGTAGTAGTTTCAACCTTCTTAGGGCACTACCCAGATACGTAGAAAAATATGACTATTTTAAAGAAGGAAACAAGCCCCCCCCCCCCAATTTTTTTAAAAAATCTCCAAGCCTTTTTGTAGGACCAGGACTTTGGAAACAGTGAAAAGCTTTGGCAGTGATGAAAGGTTATGTGCGTGTCAATGTATACACACATGGAACTGGCAACTGGGAAGCAGTTTAAGATAGATGAAAGTGACAGCTTGAAAACATGTGGCCAGCTGCTTAGAACTGGCGAAGGGTTGCCATCTTTGGCCTGGGAAATTCCTGGAGATTTCAGGGCAGTGCCTGTTAAGGGGGGAGTTTGAGGAGGCATTTTACCTAGGATCTATGGAATGCCACAGCGTCTGTGCTCTGAAGCTGCCAAGGGAACTGATCCCTGAAGTTTGGAGATCAACTGTAATTCTGGGAGAACTCCAGGCACCACCACCCCCCCCGGAGGCAGGCATCTCTAGCTCTGCAAGAGGAAAGGAGCATTCCAGTCACAGCTTCTGGACAATTGGGGTAATTGGGGGGGGGGGGAGAGGGGGAACATATAGCTGTAAAGTGACCTAATTTAGGCAGTAGTTTATAATAGTCTATAAAACACGCAGGAGTCTACGAGAATAAAAATCACAAAAACAGAGGAAAAAAGAAGAGAGAGCCAAACTGTTTAAAAAGTCATTAATAACAATCCAAAGAGGTGCGGCATAAAGGTGCATGAGGAAAACAAAATGGAAATGGTGGAAAGGATAGTTTTCAAAATAGACTGAAGAAAAAAAGCTATAATAGTCCTCTAGACAGTAACATGGTTAAAGATTCAGGCATATCCTTTTGTAAGGGTGTGTATGTGTTTATTACATTAGGAGTTTCCCTCTAAGGATTGTGTACAATCCTTTGGTACAGAGCTTCCCCTTGTGGACATTTGATGCCAGTCAATGTATACAAACCTAAATCAGATATGTGGCCCGCTTCTAATAGTCTCGGTTCATCCGTGTAATATTAATTTGATTGTTTGTTTAGATTATTAGCCTGCTGCTGCTTCAAGTTGTTGTTGTTGTTGTTGTTCAGTCGCACAGTTGAGTCCGACTCTTCGCAACCCCATGGACCACATCACGCCAGGCCCTCCTGTCTTCCGTCGTGCTCTGGAATTTGCTTAATTTCATGTTCGTTGCATCGATGAAACTGTCTAACCATCTCATCCTTTGTCATCCCCTTCTTCTTTGACCTTCAGTCTTTCCCAGCCTCAGAACCTTCTCCAGTGAGTGCTCCTCATTTGGTGGCCAAAGTATTTGAGCCTCAGCTTCATTATCTGGCCTTCCAGGAAACAGTCAGAGTTTATTTCTTTTAGGATTGACTGATTAGATCTTCTTGCAGTCCAGGGGACTCTCAAGAGTCTTCTCCTGCACCATAATTCAAAAGAATCTATTCTCTGGTGCTCGGCCTTCCTTATGGTCCAGCTCTCGCACCCAGACATTACTACTGGGAATACCATTGCTTTGACCATACGGACTTTTGTTGGCAGGGTGATGTCTCTACTTTTTATTATGCTATCTAGGTTTGCCATAGCTTTCCTCCCAAGGAGCAGGCATCTTTTAATTTCATAGCTAGCATGCCCAAATGAACTACAATAAAACCAGTAAATATTAAAACTCTTTAGAAGGACCTGATGTAAACCATGTCTATTTTACAAATGTAATAGTTTCAACCATTTTGACTACCCTTGTATCATTTGCCAGGGATTTTGGGACTAAGGTGGTGAGAGTTTTCAAGTAAGCAGCCCTGGTTCACTTGCAGAACTACAGTGCCCCCGCGGGGTTCCCTGAGGAGAAGCCACTGTCTGTTAGCCCTTGCAGGTGCCCTGCTTTCAGTGGAAATTGTCAGCAGGGAAATGCTTAAAGAACAACACATCCACTAGCTTGCTGTGCATCCCCTATATCCACGTATTACTTGGGTGGGTGGGTGGGTGGGATGGATGGATGGATGGATGGATTACAATCCAGGCTAGAGAAGGTTTCTCGGGGTTTACAGCCTGAGATGTGCCATGTGAGCTGCCTGTGTTTGTGATCTGGTAGCTGTGAACATGGGCATCAGCTCTAATTCTGGAGGTGGGAAAAGCCCTTGCAGTGGGTGTCTAACTTGTTACATTTCTTTCTTCCAGATATGAAGAGGCAGACAGCTGAAAGCATCTTCAGAGACTGTAAGTTTAGAGGTTTCATGATTGAGAGTAGAACAAAGTCCAGGGGCAACTTTAAGTTCTGGGGATAGGCTTCCGTGTGCAAGCGCACTGCTAGTCATCAGGGTGACCGTGGACTCAAACTTTGTTCGGTTGCTTCAGACCAACACGGCCACCCACCTGAGTCCATGTTTGAGTAAAGGTAAAGGTAAAGGTCTCCCTTGCTCGAAAGCCAGTCGAATCCGACTCTAGGGTTGCGGTGCTCATCTCCGTTTCAAAGCCGAAGAGCCAGCACTGTCCGAAGACGTTTCCAAGGTCATGTGGCCGGCATGACTAAACACTGAGGCGCACGGAACGCTGTTCCCTTCCCACCAACGTGGTGCCTATTTATCTACTTGCAATGTTTTGCTTTCGAACTGCTAGGTTGGCAGGAGCTGTCTTGCAGCACACTCGAGTCTCGAACTGCTGAACTACCAACCTTCCACAGCCTGCAGTTCTGCGTCTTAACCACTTGAGCCACCACATGTTTGAGAGTGTTGGCTATTTTCATGAATCTCCTTAAAGAACTTTCCAGGCTTCTCACAATGATCAGGTCTTACTGGTCAATACATGTGAGTGTAAGTGAGCTTCCTGGGAGCCCGCAATGCTTGAGTTTCCTCATAATTCTAATGTGAACATGGAAAACTGGACAGTAGGTGCCAGCATCCATCTGCATGAATCATTTCTTCACGGGATAAGGTTATAACTCATCATGGCTTTATTTATTTACTTCATTTATAACCCGTGTTTCTCCCCAGTGGGGACCCAAAGCAGCTTACATTGTTCTTCTCTCCTCTGCTTTATCCTCACAACAACCCTGTGAGGTAGGTGAGGCTGAGAGAGTGTGACTGGCCCAAGGTCACCCAGCCAGCTTCCGTGGCACAGGTGGGGATTCGGACCTGGGCCTTCAGGATCCTTCTTCGACCCTTGAACCCCTACATCACTCTGGCTTGGACCTGATGAGATTCTCTTGATGGTTTTTGACTAGGAGGAACTGTTGCTAAGCTAGCAGAGTCAAGCTAGAAGGGGAAGAGAAAATTTAGTGCTAGCCATACTCAGGCAGATGGGAAACTGCTGAACTCCCAGGTTTTGTTACTGTGCTGGGAGCTGGATGAAGGGCTCGTGTCAAAACTCCCTCTGGCTTTATAGCGAAGGGCAAAGTGTGCATAGCCCTTCTGTTTCTAAATGATCCAAGGCTATATTTCCTGTGCATTCCTGGAGATGTTAAGAGGCATGTTTAATACACCTCGACCTCCTTTTCTCCCTGGATGCAAACAGTCTGCGGGCTGCGACACAACCGATCGGCAACGTCGATGGCAAGAGTAGCGGGCGGCGTCAACAGTCTGGAGCCGGGGGGGTGGCCGTGGCAGGCAAGTCTGCAGCGGAATAACATCCACCGTTGCGGCGCCACCTTGATCAGCAACACGTGGCTGGTCTCTGCAGCACACTGCTTCAAAGAGTAAGTTCCCAAATGGGTCCTCTGTGATAAGTGCTGGCCAGCTTGCCGAGCACTGGCTGAAGTATGACGTTCACCATGTGAGACTCTCTGGTGCCATCCCTTGGAAAACGTGGAAGAGGCCTCTGTGCAACAAATGTTCTGAGTGCTCTGCAGAAATCAGCATTTAGACCCAGATTACGTATAAATTCCAGGGACGTGATTGTTTTCTGATTCCTTCTCTTGCCAAAGGCAGTCACAGAAGCTAGTTTTGAGTAGCGGACCTATTCCCGCCTGGTTCTTGTGTCTTTTGCCCACCAGTGGAAATGCACCCTGTTTCTGTGTTGCTGATCCTCATGAAGACGGCAGCTTACGTTGCCAACATAAATTCATTTTCTTTGTTTATATCCCACCGTTCTCACCAATGGTACCCAAAACGGCTTACATGACGCTTCTCCATTTTATCTGCACAACAACCCTGTGAAGTGGGTGAGGCTGGCCCAAAGTCACCCACCCAGCTTCTGTGGCAGAAAGGGGATTCGAACCTGGCTCTGTCAGATCCTAGTCCAACATTCTAACTGCTACACCCTATTGGCTGTCAGAAAATAGGAAGTACCCCTGGTTTCCAAAGCAATCGTTGCCTTGTAACATCAGAAAGGGGACCATACAAACTATTGCAGGAGATAATCAGTGGGATGGAGGGCTTGTCACCTGTTGGGTCTCTGTTGCAAATAACATCCGTCCATGTCTTCTCCCCACACACACACGCACACACATGTGGGTTCTAGCGCCCGGAGGGAGGAGAAATGTTGTGGCTGCACCCAACATGCTGTGTCAGAATAGTAAATTCCAGGAATCTCAGAAGTTTAGGGACCCCTGAGGTGTAAGTTGCACAGATGCGAGGAATGGATACGTCCTTGATCGCATAAGGAATTATGTAGCTCATCGGGAGCTTCTCTCAAGATTAGTCAGTAATATGTTAATTGTGAGCAATTTCAATATTTTAATAATTTGCCATGTGTTGTTATTATTTGTATTGTTTATTTAATTGTCATGCCTCCTTTCTGTTTCACAAGCAGCACTTGTGGCAGCTAAAATGGAGGAAACAATAGTCGTCACGCGGCAGGATGAGAGCTGAAGATGCCATACAACTAACAGCATTCGCACTCAAACCACAAGCCGACAACAACCTCACTCAAGTGCTTTCTTTTTCAGGGCAAGGGAGCCACAAAAATGGACTGTCAGCTTTGGAACCTATTTAAACCCTCCTTTGATGGTACGGTTCGTGAAGAGCATTATTGTTCATGAGAAGTACCGTTATCCAGCCTATGAACACGACATTGCTGTTGTGAAGCTGGCTCAACGGGTGGAGTTCACAAGGGCCGTTCACCACGTTTGCCTTCCCGATGCAACGGAGGTGTTCCCATATAAGATCGATGCTGTTGTGACAGGATGGGGAGCACTTAGTAATGACGGTAAGCCATTGTATTTAGAAGATGACAGTACTTTATATATTTTATCAGTGATGAGACCAATAGAGCCCTGATGGTTCTATCAGACTAGCTGGATCTAGTCAAACCCCCAAAGCTAAGCAGAGTCAGCCCTGGTTAGTATTTCGAGGGGAGATGACCAATGGCAAACCAGCTCTGCTTGTCTCTGGCCTTGAAAACTCCACGAGGGGTCGCCATTCACTGGCTTGTGACTTGACGGCACCTTCCGCTGCCATTACAAGACTGACAGAAAAGAGCAGATTCTTTTTTGCACAAAAACGTTTCAGAGGTCTACGTTGAAAATTTATATAACTAAGTTGTATGCAAACACTTCTGTCTTATCTGTTCTTGGCCCCTTCAAGCACCTGCATAGTTTATTCTTTCATTAGCATACGCCTGGTAGAAAGTTTTCCATATTAGGGGACGGATCCAGATACTGCTGAGGCTTGTGAGAGAAGTGAATGCGGTTCTTCTTTCCCCAGCATCGTCTTGCATCCACTTTGGTTAGAAGAAAAGAGGCTCCTGCTTTGTGCCACTTTGTGATTCCTCTGATCTCCTGAGACCAACCCAAGCAGGGGCTGTTGGGAAAATCTGGGTTGAATCCTGTTTTAGTGACAAGTGGGATTTCCTATGAAAACAGATCTTAACATTTTAGGATCATTGTGACACGTTATCAGATATAGCTACATCTCCCTTATATATAAGAGCAAATGGTGGTGGCACTTCTCTAGAACATTCCATACGCTCCGGAATTGGTTGGCGCCCTGGTGTGTCACTCAGAATCTGTCCCTATCCACTGGCTGCATTAATTGAGTCTCGCCTCCAACATTGTAAACAGTTTGCTGTTCCTCTCCTCCCCCACATAGCCAGTCAGAACACAGAGGTTATTTGCATTTGCAGCCTCATTGACCTTTGCCTCGGAACACAGAGGTTGTTTGCATATGCGACTTGATTGGCTTTTTCCTCTAACATTCTAAACAGTTTGCTGTTCTGAGGTAAAATGTCAGGTCTCACGAAATCAACGGAGTCACGCTTATAGAAAAGGATAACTTTATTGAGGCCATGAGTCACTGAACAGATTCTCTGTTCAAAATAATGTTAATTCACAGAGCTGGAAAGCATAAAGCAAATTCATAATGGTGACAGCCAATGATTATAATTCCCGCTCGAGCCAAAGAGCAGTTTTACGCGCCTAATTCCCTGATAAAGCAACAGCTAGGTTGTTATCATTGCAAAGCAGTTCTCACAGTTTCCCCTCATTAAAAAAGCACAGAGTACTCCGTTCTAACACCTGTGACCTTGAAGCAGATAACGGTACAGTAAATAGCGAGGCATCTTCTTGCAAGCAAGCAGCGTCAAGGCATGCGCATGAGGATAGAAGCAGACCGCTGAAGACGATGAGTGAAACGGGGGGGGGGACATACAGCAAGTACATCATGAAATAAAACATACACAGAGTGTGATCAGGAACATACAATACCATTTGGCAGCTTGCTGACAAATGTGTCCAATCTCCAGGTGGGGGCTGGAGATCACTCAGAATTACAACTGCTTTCCAGATGGCAGAGATCAGTTCCCCTGGAAAAAATGGTGGGCTCTGTATCCTTATATGCTGCTGAGGTGGCCCCCATATGACAGCCAATGTGACGTGACAGTCAAGGCTTCAGAGCACAGGAGAGGCTGCAGGTGTGTGGGGGGTGGAAAGCTGAAGAGTGAGGGGGAAATAAAGGTAGTATGTTGATTGGCGGGGAAGGAGATAGGGTTGCCAACTCCAGGTGGGAAATTCCTGGAGATGTGAGGGATGGAGCCTGGAAAGAATCAGGAGGCGTGGGACCGCGGACAAGTACAAAGCCATAGACTCCATCCTCCAAACCAACCGTTCCCTTCTGGGGAACCATCATTGCCAATCTCCAGGTGAGGGCTGGAGATCACTCAAAATTACAACTGTTCATTAGGTAGCAGAGATCAGTTCCTCTGGAGAAAATGGTGGACTCAGTGTCATCATACCCTGCTGATGTTGCCACAGCAAATTGACACTGAGTGTCCAAGGCTGGGGCACCCGCCCAGAGCCTCTTTCTAGAGACCATTTATTTCCACAACGGGCCTTTTTCCTAGTTAGTAATAAAGCAATTTAAAATGAATCAGATAAATATCTATTTCCCATGTTGTTGTTCAGTCGCACAGTTGAGTCCAAGTCTTCGCGACCCCATGTCCCAATTTCTTTCTAAATATTCTTTAAAATCTTTCCACTCTTCAAAAAAGTCTTTATCTTCTTTATTGTTCAACTTTTTCGTTATTTTATCCATTTCTGCCATATGTAAAACTTTTTGTATCCATTCCCATTTATCCGGTATTTTCTCCTGTTTCCAACATTGAGCATAAATCATTCTTGCCGTAGTAATTAAATACCATAGCAGCGTCTTTTTTTCTACATTAACTTCCTCCATCTTAAGACCTAGAAGTAGTATCTCTGGTTCTTTCTTAAAATTACATTTC
>NW_015164282.1:52079-52276 GCF_001447785.1 Gekko japonicus
CCCAGCAGTGACAGATTCATGTTATCCCACTTTTTCATATCTTGCTGAACTTTGGTCCAAAGTTTCTCATAATTATTCTTATAAAGATCTATATTTTTCATTGTCAAATCAATTCCCAAATATTTCACCTTTTTAACTACTTCACATTGTACTTGTTCTTACAACTTAGCTTGTTCCTGCTTTGTCATATTTTTGCA
>NW_015164282.1:52728-81348 GCF_001447785.1 Gekko japonicus
GTTTGTCATAATATTCTACAGCATCGATCACCATTCTTAAATTGTCTCTGATTTGTCTACTTGGCAAAAAACCAGCTTGTTCTTCTGAAATTACATCTTTTAAATACTTCTTTACTCTCTCAGAAATAATTTTAGCAAACAACTTATAGTCATTATTCAGGAGTGAAATCGGTCTATAATTTTTCACATTTGTTAAATCTTGCCCTTCTTTCGGTATTAGTGATATATTGGCTTCTTTCCATGTTTCTGAGATTGTTTTAGTTTCTCTAATCTTATTCGATAGAAGTCCAAAAATTGGGGTCAGCTCCTCTTTTAGTTTCTTATAAAACTTTGCAGTAAATCCATTGGGTCCCGGAGCTTTCCCCAACTTAGTATCCTCTATTGCTTTAATTATTTCTTCTTGTTGAATCATTCCATTCAATAGTTCTTTATCTTTTTCCGTAATTTTTAGCAAGAGCACATCTTTTAAATATTCTTTGATTTTCCCTGAATCGATATTCTTCTTTTGAAACAATTTTGCATAAAACCCATATGAACAACCCTGTCTGGTACCTTTTTGTACTTTAAAGTATGATGTAAGGTCTTTATTTACATTCAATGCCGCTCTTTGATCAGAATATATTGCCTTAATAATATTTACAAAGGGTTGACCTATATCCATTTTCTCCAACATTTGAAACATAAAATCCCAGTTTAAATTGTCAAAGGCTTTTTCCGCATCAACTAATAAAAAGGCAACTTCTTTTTCTGGATGTTTGTCATAATATTCTACAGCATCTATCACCATTCTTAAATTGTCTCTGATTTGTCTACTTGGCAAAAAACCGGCTTGTTCTACTGAAATTACATCTTTTAAATATTAATTTACTCTCTCGGAAATAATTTTAGCAAACAACTTATAGTCATTATTCAGGAGTGAAATCGGTCTATAATTTTTCACATTTGTTAAATCTTGCCCTTCTTTCGGTATTAGTGATATATTGGCTTCTTTCCATGTTTCTGAGATTGTTTTAGTTTCTCTAATCTTATTCGATAGAAGTCCAAAAATTGGGGTCAGCTCCTCTTTTAGTTTCTTATAAAACTTTGCAGTAAATCCATTGGGTCCCGGAGCTTTCCCCAACTTAGTATCCTCTATTGCTTTAATTATTTCTTCTTGTTGAATCATTCCATTCAATAGTTCTTTATCTTTTTCCGTAATTTTTAGCAAGAGCACATCTTTTAAATATTCTTTGATTTTCCCTGAATCGATATTCTTCTTTTGAAACAATTTTGCATAAAACTTGTAAAATACTCTCTTAATTCCTTGAAGATCTACTATTTCATTATTATCCTCTATTATTTTTTTTGATAAGTCTTCTTTCTTTTCTACTTTTCAATTGCCAAGCCAAAAACTTTCCCGGTTTATTTGATCCTTCAAATGATTTCTGTTGCAGTTTCTTCAAATTCCAATAAATTTCTTGACTTAAACTCTCATTCCATTGTTCTCGTAGTAACTGTAACTCTTTAATTATATTCTTTTTCCCTGGCCTCTTAATTAATTCTTTTTCTGTTGAATCTTCTCCAATAATTCCGTCTGTCTTCTCATCTTTTCTTTTTTTCTTTCACATTCAATGATATAAGTAGACCTCTCATTACAGCTTTATAAGCATCCCATACCATTTGTATTGAAGTACCTTGGTTTAAATTACTCTGAAAATAATTTAAAGTCTCTTTACGCAATTTGTCCATAATCTGTGTCTTGTCTAATAAATCTTCATTAATTCTCCATTGGAATTTCTTAGGCTTTTCTTTAGATATCCAAATCAGAGGATTATGGTCCGAGTTGTACCTTGGCATAATTTCAACTTTCTGTGTTTTCATTGCCAATTCTTCTGACATCCATATCATATCTATTCTAGAAAAAGAACAGTGTCTATTGGAATAGAAGGTATAGTCCTTAACATTAATATTCCATTTTCTCCAAACGTCTTCCAATTTCTCTTGAGAAACCAATTCAAAAAAAGTTTTCGGCAATTTTCCAATCTTCTCATCGCTTCTCTTTGATTGTCTATCCAATTTGTTATTCACTGTGCCATTAAAGTCTCCCGCCAATATCACCTGTTCATATGTCAAATGTTCCACCTGCCTTGCCAAGTCCTTAAAGAATGCCTCTTTCGCACCATTTGGTGTGTATAGATTAATTATCAAGGTCTTCTTTTGATGCATAACAATTTCTACTCCAATATATCTTCCTTCAATGTCTTTAAGTATTTCTCTTGGTTGCAGCTCTTTGTTGACATACATCACAGTTCCTTTTTTCTTTTTAGAGTCTAATGAATAAAATTCTTCTCCTAATTTTTTATTAATGAGAAATTTTGCATCTTGTTTTTTAATATGAGTTTCCTGCAGACATATTATGTTACATTTTTGTTTTTCTAGCCAATGTTTGACGACTTTTCTTTTGTTAGGCGAATTTAGTCCATTTACATTCCATGATAAAAATTTGTAATCCATAGTGTCTTGTTATTACATTTCTCCAAATTCTTCAAGGTTGTCTGCCTTGAACCTAAACAGTTCTTCTACGTTTTTAATAACATATCTTGATCCTTTATAGGTAAAAGACAGACCTTCTGGTATTTCCCATCTGAATCTAATTTGCAGTTGTTTTAGCTTGTCAGCCAGTTTCCGATATTTCCTTCTCTCCCGCAAAACCGTCCTGGGAAGTTCTCTCATTATGATTATCTTCTTACCATCTATTTCCAAAGGTTCAGTAAATTGCTTCTTAAATATATCCTCTTTCATTTTTCTCGTGACCAATTGGACAATCACGTCTCTTGGTAAATTCTTCTTCTCCGCATATCTTGAGTTAAGTTCAAAAGAATCTATGCTTCGGCGCTCGGCCTTCCTTATAGTCCAACTCTCGCAGCCATACATGACTACTGGGAATACCATTGCTTGGACTATGCGTATTTTTGTTGGCAGGGTGATGTCTCTACTTTTTATCATGCTGTTTAGGTGCGCCATCGCTTTCCTCCCAAGTAGCAGGCGTCTTTTAATTTCATGGCTGCTGTCACAGTCTGCGGTGATCTGGGATCCCAGGAACGTGAAGTCTGTCACTACTTCCCCGACTTCCCCTTCTATTTGCCAAGGAGTGATGGGACCGGATGCCATGCATATATATTAAATAAGCAAGGTGACAGTATACATCCTTGTCGTACTCCTTTTCCTATGCTAAACCAATCAGTTGTTCCATATCCGGTTCTCACTGTTGCTTCTTGGCCCTTATACAGGTTTCTCAAGAGACATGTGAGGTGGTCTGGTACTCCCATCTCTTTAAGGACCTGCCATAGTTTGTTGTGATCCACACAGTCAAAGGCTTTAGCATAGTCAATGAAGCAGAAGTAGATATTTTTCTGGTACTCTCTTGCTTTTTCCATAATCCAGCGAATGTTGGCAATATGATCTCTCGTTCCTCTACCTCTTCGAAACCCAGCTTGTACTTCTGGTAGTTCTCTATCCACGTACTGTTGAAGCCTAGCTTGTAGGATCTTGAGCATGACCTTGCTAGCGTGTGATATGAGTGCAATTGTGCGATAGTTTGAACATTCTTTGGCATTGCCCTTCTTTGGGATTGGAATGTATACTGACCTTTTCCAATCCTGTGGCCACTGTTGCGTCTTCCAGATTTGCTGACATATTGAGTGCAGCACTTTAGCAGCATCAAAATGGCATGTCATAATGACATATCTTAACATATTAAATGTGCAGTCCTAAACAGAGTTACATTCTTCTATTGACTTCAGTGGACTTAGAAGAGTATAACTCTGCTTAAGATTTGCACTGTGTGATGTCTTCTCCAAAGTCAAACCAGCTTTTCAAGGTTTCAGACAGACATCGTTTCCAGGCCTCCATTGTGATCCTTTTGACTGGAAAGCCAGGGACTGAACCTGGGTTCCTCTGCATGCACAACCAGTGGCCTGCCACTAGCTATGGCCCATCCCCATGGCAGATTTTGTCCAGATCTTGTCAGAGGGTAGCCATGTTGGCCTGCATATCTAACTGTGGCAGTCCCAGAATCATAGAATCACAGAGCTGAAAGGGGCCATACAGGCCACCTAGTCCAACCCCCTGCTGCTCAATGCAGGATCAGCCTAGCGCATCCCTGAGGTGTTTGTCCAGACGCTGCTTAAAGACTGCCAGTGAGAGGGAGCTCACCACCGCCCCAGGCAGGTGATTCCACTCTTGCACAACTCTGACTGTCAAAACGTTTTCCCTAAGATCCAGCTGGTACCTTCCCGCCCTTAATTTAAACCCATCATTGCAAGTCCTCTCCTCTGCTGCCCACAGGAACAGCTCCCTGCCGTCCTCTAAGTGGCATTTCAATGCTTCTGCTGCCATGGGAGGCCAGTTTTCCTTCTCTTTATCCCTTCCCTCTGTGTTCTGAGACCTCCTGACCCGTTTGTTGGAGCTGTTACATTGGCTGGAGATGGCTTGACATCCCATCCCATTCAGGTGGTTTGCCCTAATGTCACTTAGGCAGTTTTGGCTTGTTCCATCTGTGCCTTCATCACCCAACTTCTGACTGAACTGCATGTCTGCAGACTTGGCCTCTTTTACCTTTCAATCACAGTGCAGTGTCTAGCGGTTTTATGTGTTTGGTGATAATAATTACAATTGACACTCCTGAACTGTATTCAGAGTAATAACGAGAATCAATCATACGTATATATATTTTTGAATACATGGAGCTGGTACTTTCTCGGTCACTTCAAAGGACTTCTTCGAAGTGGCAGAGTTAGAACATGTACACATCTTGTAAATTTTTAGCTAATGAGGGGCAATACATGTGCAAAAATGTGCACGAGACACTGCTGAGTCAACAAAACATTCCTCGTGTCCAGTGGTCCAAATTTGCACAGCTGTACTTATGAGGCCGGAGCTGCGGTGGCTCAAGTGGTTACGACGCTGAACTGCAGGCTGTGGAAGGTCAGTAGTTCAGCAGTTTGAGACCCGACTGTGCTGCATGACGGAGTGAGCTCCCGTCTCTAGTTCCAGCTCCTGCCAACCTAGCAGTTCGAAAGCAAGAAATTGCAAGTAGATAAATAGGTACCACTTCGGTGGGAAGGTAACAGCGTTCTGTGCGCCTTGGTGTTTAGGCATGTCGGCCACATGACCACAGAAAGGTCTTTGGACAGCTCTGGCTCTTCGGCTTTGAAACGGAGATGAGCACCACAACCCTAGAGTCAGACTCGACTGGCTTTCGAGCAAGGGAACCTTTACCTTTTTACTTATGAAGCCATCTCCCATGTGTTGGAGAGAGGTTTGCAATCACTGCATTATTCTTACAGTTTGCTGACCTGGCAGAAACATTAACAATATTTGAACTACATTTGATCTTCCATTGCATGTGATAAAAGTGCCTTCTATGCCTTGCTTTGTGTATGGCCAATGCTTTGTGATGCTAACAGAGTTTGTTTTTCAGGTGAAACCCCTAATGTTCTTCAACAAGCAACAGTGGAGCTTATCGACTCAGAGACGTGCAACCAAAAAGAAGTGTACAATGGGGCTATAACACCTGGAATGCTGTGTGCCGGGTACCTGGAAGGAGGAGTAGATTCCTGTCAGGTAGGCCTGACATCGTCTGAAAGAATGACTGGCTCCCAACTCAGCCGGAACAGTTTTTCTGTGGGGGCAGCTTTGTACCAGCACATTTCCATTTACTCTGGAACAGTGAAGTATCCTGATTCCCAGGTGTCTGAGGTCTTTGTTATTCTCATGCTGTCTTGGCTAAGTCCCCTTCTTAGGCCAAGGTCCTTCTTAGGCTGGGCTTCAAAAGTCCTGAGCCTGCCCCTTCCACACCAGGCCACTTCTAGGACTGGAAGACCTCATGCACCCCTTCTGCAAGGGAATTCTTCTGAGAACGCTGCTTCTTGACTCTTCTTCTTCCCCCCGCTCCTTCTGAGTCTCTTTGGGATTATGTCGTCGAAGGGCTTTTCACAGCCGGAGTTCATTAGCTGTTGTAGATTTTCCGGGCTGTCTGGCCATGGTCTTAGCATTGTGGGACCTGACATTTCGCGAGCAGCTGTGACTGGCGTCCTCTGGAGGCTACAATGCCAGGTCCACAGCCATACAGACTGGGAAATCTACAACGCTTTGGGATTGTATGCACTTAAATAATTTCCCCCCATTTTTTCTAGGTAGGCGTCTTCTATCCGTGTCTCACTTAATATTAAAAAAATACTCTATAGGATGGCACATTTAAGGGTAACGCCTAGGAGGAACCATACATTCCTTTCTTACAAGAAACAAGGCAAGGATTATATGTAAAATTCTATTGTCACTTGCCACCACACAGTAAAACAGCGATGTAGTCATGTAGATGTCAAAAACTTAGCTGCTCCTTATATATCTTGAACCTCTTTTATACCTGTCCCTTAGATGATGCTGCCCTCATTTATCACTAAATGTGACACTGACTCTGTTATATTCCAGTAGTTTGGTATTAGGTAGAAATACTAATAGGAGCTGCGGTGGCTCAAGTGGTTAAGACGCTGAACTGTAGGCTGTGGGAGGTCGGTAGTTCAGCAGTTCAAGATCTGAGTTGCTGCATGATGGAGTGAGCTCCCGTCTCTAGTTCCAGCTCCTGCCAAACTAGCAGTTCGAAAGCAAGAAATTGCAAGTAGATAAATAGGAACCACTTCGGTGGGAAGGTAACAGCGTTCCGTGCGCCTTGGTGTTTAGTCATGCCGGCCACATGACCATGGAAACGTCTTCGGACAGCGCTGGCTCTTCGGCTTTGAAATGGAGATGAGCACCGCAACCCTAGAGTCAGACTTGACTGGCTTTCGAGCAAGGGAACCTTTACCTTTACCTTTAGAAATGACGGACATCATGTCCATATGAACACAAATATAAGCAGTTTTTAAAAAAGATTTACTATAACTTGAAGAATCGTACAGTTACCTAACAGAACATCTGTAGTGTATGTACACCTTCCTGGTAATTCCTTTAAAGTCACTGTAGCCTTAGGAGCTGGAAATCCCTGTTTGAGTCCACTCCCGTAATTAAATAGCCAATTTCTCTCCAATCTAGCCCCAGACTAAGCCAGCAGAGTACCAGCTGACTTCTGTCTGAAATCTTCCTTCTGGTCAAGCTCTTCCCTGGCTGCTCTTGATACTGAAGCCACGGCCACTGCTTCAGAAACCAGCCAAGACTCTGGGACAAGGGCACCCAGGCACTGTTCCTGGAAGTCCCCGTTGATTGCCCTTCCAGTCCCCGCCTGGTCATCTTCAGACAACTCTTCTTCTGCTATCCTTCGCTGCCTTTAGATCTCACCACCTACCACTGACTCAGAAAATCTAACCTGGCTGTGTCTGGCCTTCTATGCTCCCTGGTCAATATATCCCTTCGGTCCAGCAGTCCCCTCCACCTCTCAGCCCAGCAGCCCACAGGTTTCTAATTATGGCTCACGAGAGGGGCTAGAAGGTCCACACACTGACTGAGCATTTGGGACTCCTTTCCTGTGCATGTGTCCCTCTGTCTGCATTGAGGAGTCCAGTAAACCTCACTGAGTTGACTTGGCTATTTTTAAAGACAGGAAAAAGGATAGGGAGGGAAGGACCTCTGCAGGCACAAAGACTGCAGGACTTTTAAAAGGCAACAGGTTTCAGCTTGATGGTGCTCCAGCAGAATGGCAGCATTCCGTTCTCATTGTTATCACATTTAGAATGCCCTTTTTTCTCCTCTAGGGTGACTCTGGTGGGCCACTGGTGACGCCTGACACAAGAGGCATGTGGTACCTTGTCGGCATAGTCAGCTGGGGGGATGAATGTGCCAAACCCAACAAGCCAGGAGTCTACACGCGGGTGACCTACTATCGAGACTGGATTGCTGCCCATACAGGGCTCTGATGCCAAAGCTGCACACCCTTGAACCACACGGGCAGTATGCAGGTCATACTTGTGCCGTTGTATTACGAGCTGGTGTATGAATGCCTCTGCCTTATTTCCAAAGTCATCAGCATTGCTCTGATATGTTAAGAAGAAAGCGAAGGATGCAGACTCCTGAACAGACGGCAGATACCTACTGATGTATTTATTTTTCCATAATCAGATGTGCTTGTCCTGAGGCAAAAGAGTGACTCTGCCTTTCCGGAGTGTGGAACACTGCAGCTGCTTTCTACCCCATCCTCTCCACAGAGACCACGTCTCTCCTTCAGTGCTTTCAGTCACCAAGCGGCAGTTCCTCATCTGTGCTCCTATGTAAGGTGTACTTTCCTTCTAGAGCTGCTGCAGCCACACAGGAACTCCCTGAGGATATCTCAAAGAAGGCTGGAGGAGGCACTCACTGACCATGAGGCCTTCAGACAAGGTTTCCGGCTACTCAGAATCCCGATCTGGTCTTTTCAATGGTGCTTACTCCCAGGAAAGTGTTCTTAGGATTGCACTGTAAGTTCATCAAGTAGCATCTCTTTTGGATTCAGATTTGCCTCCCACGCGAGCACTGCCTTCTCTAGCTACTCCTGGCAATGGCTGTCTCAAAAGTATTTTTTTTATAGCAAGACATTTGGACACTTCTAATCAGTGGTGAACTGCATGGGTTTTTTCAGAGCATCTATAAAGTTTTGCCAGCACTCTAAGGGTGTAACTAGACAAGTTCTATGAGCAGATCTCCTCAAATTTCTGTCTATAGCATCTGAGGAAGGGGTAAATAGCGGTACAGGGAAAAGGGGGTTAATCCCCCACCCAATCCCATGCCCCTTAAACTACTCTTTGACCTGATAGGGGAAATGTCTGGATACAACTCTGTGTGGAATGCAGTTTATACTGGGAAAGCAATATGAGGGGAAAGGGTTCACCATCACCCCCAGTTCAACCTTCCCAATAGCTATAAATGCAAATTTAAAGACACAAGAGATCAGACTGTCAAGTTCAGCTCTAAGGTCACTCATAGATGTCAGTTACGTGTTTTCCTAGAATTCCATAACTTCTCTCATGCCCACCTTCATCACTGCTTCCATGCTTGGCTCTTTTGACAAGGGCAGGAACCATAAAGGAAAGAGAAAACAGAGTTGCACTTACCTGTTAACTGCTGTTCATCTGGCGGTCTTCTGTGCAGGCACACTTTGGGACTGTGTGTGCAGGCCAGCTACAGAAAGATTTCCAAAGTTTTCTAGTAGACTAGGAGAATCCCTCCTCCCCCTGGCACTTTCTTGCCAAAACAATCACATGACCAGGAGGGGCGTCACTCCCTCAGCTCTCCCCATGCCACTGCCAGAAACCCCAAGAAACGAAGGTTCCAGAGAATTCACAGCAGGGCAGGAAGGAGGGATGTGGGCCTGCACAGAAGACCATTTGATGAACAACCTCTACAGGTAAGTGCAACCATGTTTTCATCATCGTGGCTTGACTAGCAAGAGTGAAGGAGGTGGGTGTGAAGCTCTCAGAGGAAGAGACCATGGAGGACCACCTTCTCAACAGTTGTTTGGCATCACATATTGACCTTCACCCAGAGCCAGGAGCTCTCTACAAGTGTCCCTACTGAAATACATGCAGGGACACGGCAAAGGAAAGCAGTAGCATTTCCAGGGACACGGGGCATTGTGAGCCCTTCCGTTAAAGGAAATAACGACCGGATCCAAGCAGTTTTAGACCATCCCGTAGGGGAATAGTTAACCAACTTTAACAAATAATCTGTTGACAACCCGAGTGTCTAACTCACTCCAGATGAAGCATGCTCCCCCAAGAGAACAAGCTGTGATGCAGATCTGCACGGTTGAGCCCATGTGCCCCAGCGGCACCCAGTTGCAGCGGCTCCACTTGGCCATTCAGTTTGGATGTCACAGGCCACAGCACCAAGGACCTGAGCTTTTAAAATAATTATTCCTACCTGATGGAACAGTGTCGGTACAGAGGAGGGGCAGCCAAGATGGTGATGAGGGGATTGGAGCACCATCCCTAGGAGGGAAGGCTGAGGAGTCCCTCTGGGACTTTACAGTTTAGTTTATAAAAGAGATGATGGGGGGGGGACAACATGATGGAGGTTTATAGAATTATGGACAGGGTGGAGAGAGTTGGCAAAGAGATTTTTTTCCTTCCCTCCCCAAAATACTAAAACTCAAGAACACCCAATAAAGCTGATGGACAGTAGGTTCAGGACAGACAAAAGGAAATACTACTTTACACAGAGAGTTAAAATGTGGAATTTGCTGCCAGAGGACGTAGTGATGGCCACAGCAATAAACAGCAATGAACAGCTTTAAAAGAGGATTAGATAGATTCATGAAGGATAAGTTTATCAATGGCTACTAGCCATGCTGGCTGAAGGAAACCTCCACATCCAGAGGCACTAAACCTTTGAATCCCAGAGCCAGGAGGCAACAGCAGGGGAAGGCCTCTTTGCCCTATTGGTGGCCATCCAGAGGAACTGGTTCCTCATTGTGTGAGACAGGAGGCTGGACTAGAGGGACCCTCACTGATCTGATCCAGCAGGGCTCTTCTGAGGTTCTTATGTCAGAAGGCCTTTGCTGCAATTTGAGTGTTGTGGCCTCTTCAGAAAACAAGAATAATAAAGCAGTGCTTTTTGGGAAACTGTATGGATGGGGAAATCTCTGTAAAGCCGGCTTTTTATAACTGACATTATGGAGGGTTTTCTAGGTGATGTAGCCCACAACTTGTGACTAAGGTTGCCAACCTCCAGGTGGTAGCTGGGGATCCCCTGGGACTACAGCTAATCTCCAGATGACAGAGATCAGTTCCCCCTGGAGAGAAGGGCCACTCTGGAAGGTGGACTCAGTGGCATATTGTGCCCTGTTGAAGTCCCCCCCCTCCCCAACCCCTGCTCTCCTCAGGCTCCACTCCCGAAATCTCCAGGTATTTCCCAAGTCAGAGCTGGGAACCCTGACTACTTGTGTTGTTACCCAAAGTGGGCAGTCTCCAATTAAGTTGGGAGGAATAGCTAAAGGAGACAGAATGAGAGGCAGGTGACCGGGATTCCCCACCGATGTATACCAGGATTTTTCCCTTTTAGAGAACTCTCAAATAAACCAGGCAGATGTTCAACTGGATAGGTTTTTATTAAAAAGAATAGGACCAAAATGCACACAATAAACAAGCACACAAGGGCTAACTAAGAGAAACACAGGGAGGAAAGGGGGAATTAGATTTTAGGGAAGGGTGATATGTACTGACCTTGAAGAGGTCCGTGGAAGCAGTAAAACGACCAGCATTTTGAGAAGCTAGACAGAACCCACAAGATAGTGGAGGGGGGGTGAGGACAGATCCAAGGTGCGCACACACACTGCTGGGGTGGCAGGGTGGTCCAATCATAGGGCAAAATGTACCTTCAGGCGGGGATATTTTCAGAGGTAGATAAAAAAGGTGTGAGAGGCTTGATGGCTCCACAAGTACCGGAAAGGAAGGGTCAATCAGGAAGGTGACTAGACTTAAGCAGTCATTAATTGCTGCTTAATCAAGGGGTAAGGCTGGGGTGTTGGTGGGATTATGCTGAGTGACTCAATAGGTCCTAGGCGACCAATTGGTTCTAAAGTCCCAAATATCTCCAGGGCAAGGAGAGGGTAGTAGCCAGCCAGCTGCTCTGACTCACCTTTAAAAATTATTTTGCCAGGCTTATGCCTGGTTGGCATCCATCTTGGTCCATTTTGGCCCAAGCAGTGCCCTGTACTAAGATATCAAGGTGATGTATAGAGAGGTGTTTCTGCCTCTATAACATATAAACTGGCCCTCTGCTACAGGAGGGGTCTGACCGCTAACAGTGTCGGATGTGGATTGAAGGGGATCTTTGTACTCTATCAAGTTTTTGAATGTTACTGTATTTTCATGTTTGTCTTGGAGCTGTCTTCAATGTGTGAAGAGGAGGGATAGCAAAGTGTTAATAAATAAAATGTGTGAATCTCCCTTTTCTGTGTGATAGCCAAACAAATGAAATGTGTGCACCTCACAAAACAGTCCTGCAGAGGAGACGCCTGCATTCACCCCTTTATAGGGTGCACAGCCAGGCACTTTCCTAAATTACTGTGTCAGCTGATTTGTGCAAGTTGAGGTTCTGCCAGGAGAAGAAAACCTTGCTGTTTTCTCTGAGACTACTGGCTGACATTTAGCAACAGATTTAAGGGTGCATAACAAAAGTGATTGGCTGTGTTCCAACAGGATGTCAAGACTACTTCTTATTGAATGAAAGGTTCTTGGATTAAAAATATTTTTGTAAGTAGGTGTTCAGTCACAGTCATATGTTGAAAGCAAAGCTGAGTTGAATTCTGTGGATATTCTTACAGGTTTTTTTCCTGCTCAACGTGGTGATTAAAAATTCCATACTTTAAAATCAGTGTTGTGTCAAGTGCTTCTTCCTTCCTTCCTTCCTTCCTTCCTTCCTTCCTTCCTTCCTTCCTTCCTTCCGCAGGGAGGAGTGAAAGGGAGCCCTGAAATGGCTGCGTGACCTTTAAAGCCAGCAGCCAGCAGGTGGACCCACTGGCTGATGGCTTTAAAGGGTGGGAAGCAAAGGGGGGCTCCCTTTTGCTTCCCTCAGTTTAAATGTAGGGGAAGGAAAAGGGATCCCTGAAATGGTTGCCCCACCCTTTAAAGCCAGCAGCTGACAGGCAGATTTGCAAGGCTGCTGGCTTTAAAGGGCAGGAAGCGATTTCAGCCCTCCCTTTGGCTCCCCCCACTTAGAAGGGGGGGAGCCAAAGGGAGGGTTGAAATGGCTGCTCACCAGTAGAGGGGGGGGCTCTTTATTTCCTCTTTCTTCTTCTTCCACCCCTTCCTTCCTTCCTCTCTCCCCATCTATTTGCTTTCTTTCTATTTCTTTCTTCCCCTTCTATTTTTTCCATTTCCCCTTTCTTTGTTTTCCTTCTTTCCCTTTCTTCCTTTCTTTCCATATCTTTCTTTCACTTTCCCCCTCCCTTTCTTTCAATTTCCCCCCACTTCTTTCTTTTCCTTTCTTTCCATTCCTTTCTTTCCTTTTCTTTCCATTCCCCTTTCCTTCCATATCGTTCTTTTCCTTCTTTCCATTTTTTCTTTCACTTTTTCCCTTTCTTTCTTTTCCTTCCTTCCTTCCTTCCTTCCTTCCTTCCTTCCTTCCCACCTCTGTATTTCTCTCTTTCTGTCTTTCTCTCTACCTCTGGCTCAAGCCCTCTGCAGCTTCCCCGGGAGATCTGGAGAGAGAGAGGGTTGGGCACTGCCAGCATACAGAGGACACCCAATTTCCAAAGGCACAAATTTCTTACATGCCTATCTCATGACAGAGAGTGTAATAAAATCCTGAAATGTGATCTTTCACCTGTAGTCTGATGTGGCTCTCATATCTCCCTTCTTTCAGATTTGCATTTTAGATTTCAAGTGAGTAGCCTAGGCTCAGCTAAGTATCTGTGAAAATTTTGTGAGGTGAGATGGCATCATCATATTGTAAAAAATGGAAGTATGACGATGAAGGCAGAAATTTTAGGCCAGAGTGGGAGGAAGATTTTGTGTTCACTGATAAAGCAGGTAGACCTTTGTGTCTTATCTGTAATGTGTCACTCGGTCATTACAAAGTCAGTAAATCACAAAACCTTTTTGTCTTATTATCCACCTAAATCAGAATCACTAGACAATTTTGTAACATATTGTGACAAGGAACATCTGGTGGCAAATTTCGATAAAACAAAAGTGATGGCATTCGGCAGACGACCTAAGAAGCGTTCCTTGTCCATGAAAGGGAATACAATCGAACAAGTAAACAAATTCATTTATCTGGGGGTGGCTATTCAGGATTCTGGAGTAAATTCAGCACATTGCAACATGATGATGGAGAGGGCCGAGAAAGCTGTGCATGCTGTTTTGAGATTTTTTTGATCCAAGGGGGGGTTTATATTTCCCAGCAGTATTGAAGCTGTTCCAATTCAAAGTTTTAGTGCAGCTCCTTTATGGCATTTATACGGGCATCTCTGCTGTCATGTTACATGCACTCGAGAAGGTCCAGTCTAAATTTCTCCATAATATTTTACAGGTACTCCCTGGTGTGCCAAATGCCCTCCTACATCTTGAAATGGGTCAAATGAGAATAGAAGCTAGAATACTGCTAGCTTCCGCATACCAGTGGCTTAAGAGCTATACAACTCCAAAAGACTTTTTCCCACTAATAATTCAAGATTCTCGTCACCCAAGGTGGATGCGAATGGTCAAGATCAATTTAGAAAGAATAGGACTCTCTCCTGAGAATCTTTTGGCACAGACCAGTGCCCAGGCAAAAAGTACCATCAAACAAAGGGTCCGTGATATAGAGCAACAGCGAGATTTAATAAAAGCCCCTTGTTTCCTGGCCCCCAGAGAGTCCAGATATGTTCTGAATATGGCCAAATATTTTACACATTTGGATGTGCCATCTCATAGAAAAGCTTTTACTTTGGCTTGTTGTGCAGTTATTCCTTCAAGGGTTCTAGATGCGAAATACAGGAAGATCCCATATGAAGATAGATGTTCTATTGAAGAAGAGGAATCGATGGTTCATATGTTCTTTAGGTGCCCGTTCCATCAAGTTCATAGGAATAAGTCTATTTCCCCATTTTTAGACAGACCATTGGTAGATGCAGATGAGACCTTCCTGGAGAGACTTTTAGTTAATGAAAAGCCAATTATCTCCAAACAAATAGTCAAATTCTGCTTCTACGTGGTAAAATTTCACAAAAAGAAGTATGGTTATGTATAGTTTTTATTTGTAGGACTTGTAATCATTTTACATATTTTAGACATTTTAGATATATCTTAAGGGTTTGTTTGTTTGTATTATTACAGTTCATAAATATTTTAAGGTTTTTATGACTAAACATATTTTCTGTCCTGGAATGAATCTCTTTGACTGTATAATATTGTATTCTTATGAAAAATGGTCTTAGAACGCAAATAAACATTCATTATTATATGTGAATTATGGAAAGACAATAACTGTGTTAAATCATCACTAAATAGGCAGCAGACACTGTTGACAGTGTTCAGTAAGGAAGCCGATGTGACGACTGAAGCTAGTTTTGTTATTTCATGGAATATTGCTCATGCTAAACTGATGGTGAATTTATTAAGACTATAGCTGAAGTTGTTGCAGTGCTAGATCCAAATAACATCAAACTTCAGTGACTGATAACACAAACAGCAGCTTCACGTCACACTACAGAGAGGTGTATCTCCCAGATCAGCGCTGATGTTGCAGGCAAAATGCAAAATGATTTAAAGGATTCCCTTGCATTCAGCTTGGCTCTTGACAAATCTACAGACATACAAGACAACCCACAGCTGGCAGTATTCGCTCGTTATGTTTCCTCTGATTTGACTGTGAAAGAAGAGGTGTTGGAGACCAGTGAGGGACTTCTGGTCTAAGGCTCTCTGGCAACGGGTGTGTGTGAGATCGGCTCCACACATTTAGCCCTCTTCTAACCCCATTAGGCTATTCCAGCACCTCAAATTTCTTCCTTGTGGGGGAAGAGTAGCAGGGAGCGTTTGCCCAAGGTGAGGGTGAAGCAAGGAGTTAGAAGGAGACACAGTCACGCCGGGCAATCCAAGAGCCTGAAGAACCGACTGAGTCTGGGCAAAAGAACCATCGTCCATACAAAGATAAGTGTTGTTTATTTTATTTTATTTTTTCATGTAAAACCCTTTCTTTTTTTCCTTGCAAGTATTATATAGATGGAAAATAGTAGGAGTGAAAAGCTATAAAAGGGAAGAGGGAGGGAATGCCCTTACTGCTTCACTATTCAAGACAGAAGAAGCTTTCCCCTAAGCAGCTAATTAAGTATAGGAGACAGTTAAGGGAAACAAACAAGAGAAACAGTAGGGCAAAATATATAAAAGCAGAGACCTGTTAGTAAAAACAACTTTGTGTTTTGCTTGCTCTTTTCGTTTTTCCTTTTTCTGTCTTAGTGGCACGTTCCAGAAATAAAATATCATGAACCAGAGAAAAACAGTGCATGTCTCATCTCAATTTTCAGCACGACATACTGCTGTGAACAACTGTATTCTATAATGAAGTTTGTGAAGCATCTTGCAGTCTTTACAAATCAACACCTGCTAATTCATACAGTCCTGACAACATATCAGACAGATTTTCAATGACTCACAGCCAAGATGGAGGCTCATAAGATTTCTATTAGCAGTAAGCAGTCAGTTAGTATCTCTGATTTAATTGATTCACATATTTTACACCATGTTTTGACCAGATACTAGAATAGATATCATTAGAAATCTCCAGGGCTTTTTTTGTAGAAAAAGCCCAGCAGGACCTCATTAGCATAATTGGCCACACCCAACAGCAGAAACGTATTAGCATATTAGGCATCACCCCTGATAGCACAGGTCATTAGCATATGAGGCCACACCCCTGTGTTACCAGAAGTGTGCTCATCCAGCCACACCCACCTTTTGCTTCTTATTCTGTTTACCTTGTTTGTTGTCAAAACCCAGGGCTTTTTTTGTAGCAGGAACTCCTTTGCATGTTAGGCCACACACCCCTAATGTAGCCAATCCTAATGAGTTTCTGCTGTTGGGTGTGGCCTGTTATGCTAATGAGTCCCTGCTGGGCGTGGCCAACTCAGGAGCCAGCCGGAACTCCGTTCCTGTGCATTACATTCCTGCCCAAAAATAGCCCTGGAAATATCTGTTTTTACCACTTGTGTTTTTACTTTGGGCAGTCCCATTTAATAAAATGCAAATTTGCATATTTTCAATAAAAACATTAGAGTTGCCAGGTCTGACTTGGAAAATACCTGGGGACTTTGGGGGTGGAGCCAGGAGACTTGCAAGTCCTGAACTAATTTCTGAAGGAACACTCCTTGATTTTGCCAAGGACTGGAATGGGAAAATCGTGCAGGGCAGGATCACGTATGCTTGGGTGACTGGAGTTGTTGTTCTATAGGTCCCTGGCTCTGCATTGTCCATATTCCCCTTCAACAGGGTTTGTCTAATTCTGCAAAGATCAAGTTGTCATCATGGTTTGAGTTCTGCATTTTAAAGCACAGGCTGCATTAACTAAAGTTGACTTTATACTGTTTACAGTTGTACTGTTTAAATTATTCCTAAAAGATAGTTTAAAGGAGTTATATAATACAAATATAAGTAAATCTATGTAAATATATGGTTTGTCATAGAAATGATAATAGTTTATATGTTGTATGTTTTGTATGTTTGTAAACTGAAATTTAAAAAAAAATTACATTGGCCCACTCAAAGTTTTAAAGCTAGTGCCATTTTTGACTCACAGGGTAAAAGAATTTGTTCACAAAATTGCATACACGGGTTTTCCCCTTTATCAAGTTCTGTGGAAGCTGTAGGGTGCCAGTTGAACCCCTCTGCCAATTACTCTGTCTTTCTTTTCTTAATCACCCTACCACATTTCCGGCAACAAAACATGCAACATTTCACAGCACTGAAGATGAACACTGCAGTGCAAACAGTCAAGAATGCCAAGATATCCAGGCAGTGATACTGGTACCAGGTCAAGTGATGGGCAGCTGGTCTCAAGTGCTTGGCGTTTTTGTGGCGCATGACAAACTCAATCCAAAAGACAGCTCGGTCCAGGGGCTTTACGGGTTGGTCATGGTGAATTTGAGACAGCCTGACTGCATTTTCTTTGTACCTGGAGAAAGGAAGGGTAGACAAGAACAAACAGGGCTGGAACCACTGGTGGTGTTCATCATGCAGTCGAGCAAGCCTGTAGCCACAGTGGTGCAGTAAGGGGCGGGCCCCCACCAATCGTTTGTCATGCCCCTCCAATCGGCACTAGGGGTTGGTGTGAAATCTGTCACAAGCCTTCTGCCCATGAGGGAGAGATTCTCCTTCCCTCCTGCTGCCTTCCTCCCAGGCTTTGCCAGTGAGAGAGAGAGTCCCCTTCCCTCCTCCCTCCCAGGCTTTGCCTCCTGCACAGAGTGGTTGCTCCTGCTGTGCTCTGAAGCAGCTGGCACAGTCCTTTCCCCACCTTAGCTTGCTAGCTCGTGCCAGTCACGGATTCCTCTGATCTGCACATCAAGGTAGAAGCTTTTGGGGGAGTGTTCAAAGGTGGTTGGAATCATAGGAGGTGAGTGGTTGCAGCAGCCTCTGTATTCTGCCTTTCACAAGTGGACTCGTAACCATTTTACAGTGGGCGCAGGTGCCAATGCAGGTGCCCATGGCCCTTGGGGCGACAGCGGAAAGAGTTCTGCACCACAAGCCCACAGTGGATCCGGGCATCATAGCATTTTAAAATCACTGTAAAATGGTGATAATGAATTGGTGCTGGCAACAATGTTGCCTGGGCTCAGCAAGGGATGGGGGGAGAGACAATCTCTGCCCCTGTAGAGAGCCTCCCCAGCTCCTCTTCTCATCTGCGTGAAGCAGAAAAGCCACCCTTCCCCTGCATGCCAGGAAACGTGTGCTGCAAAGGAAAAGTGTATGTGCACATGTTTGCTAGGGTTGCCAACTCCATGTTGGGAAATTCCTGGAGATTTGGGGGTTGGAAACTGGGGGAGGTGAGGTAGGGACATTTTTGTTGTTGCTCAGTCGCACAGTTGAGTCCGACTCTTCGCAACCCCAATGGACCACATCACGCCAGGCCCTCCTGTCTTCCGCCATCCTCCGGAGTTGGCTCAGTTTCATGTCCGTTGCATCGATGACACTTAATCAGGTATAATTCCACAGAGTCTATCCTCTGAAGTAGCCATTTTCTCCGGGGGGAGTGATCATTCCAGTCTGGTGATCCCTTGTAATTCTAGGAAACCTCCAGGCCCCACTTGGATTTTGGCAACCCTACTGCATTCCAGCCTGAGTTCCTATAGCTATCCTATGTACATCCTCCTCTATGTGAAGTCAAACCAGAGCAGGGACCTGGGCTTTTGGTGGGCTTCAAGGGAAGATGGTGTTGTGAATCAAAGGGGCCATCCCAGATGTGATGATATCACTTCCAGGAGACGTCATTGCATTGGGGACTCCCGGAACACCCCCCGCTGGCATGACAAGGGGACCTGGCAACCCTAGGTCTAGGGTTTTGGGTGATCTCCAACATAACACTGCCCCCCAGGAAAAGGATTCTGTCAGTTAACTTCATGTTTTAATGAAGCAAAATGTTCCTTTTTTAAAAAATCTCAGTTTACTACTCTTCACGATTAAGAATATAATTGAATATGTAATATAATTTGGAATGGTAGATTTAAATGGAATTTGCTATTCTGGGGACAACAAAAATACTCTACAGTTTGCCTCCATGTGACTAGCACCCAAAAATGTAAACCGCCCAGAGACCCCTACGGGGGTTAGGGCGGTATATCAAGTTGAAATAATAAATAAATAAAAGCGATGGAGGGGATCTAATGACTGGATTCTCACAATTTAGGTTACATTAATCTCCAGTTTTGACATATTTTACCTATGTTGTTTTCCCCCCCAGTTGAACCCAAACAGTTGATAACCAGAAACCAAGCTTGTCATTCTTTCTATCTGTTAAAAAACACTTCACTATTTTGCATGCTAATTTAACAAGCCACCACCATCTATATATACAACTATGATCTATAATTCCATTTCATTGTCCGACGAAGTGTGGGTGCATATGAAAGCTCACACCTTGAATAAACCTTTGTTGGTCTTTAAGAGGACACTGGACTCTACCTTTGTCCTTATTGCTTCAGATCAACACAGCTGCCCACTTTGATCTATCAGGATTACCTGCAAGACTTTTCTTTTGCTGCACTCACTACTTCATCCTGCTCTAGACATTGTCGATGGACAATTGCCTGCATTTAGTTCTACGAAAGAGTTTGCAACTAACTCACATAGAATTGTGAATGACAGCGTTCACAGCCTCCACCAAATCTTGAGCTGTCATTGTATGGAAGTTCAGCTCCACAGCCATTCCCTTTGCTCTCATATGGGCAATGTTATCAGGTTGGTCAGCAAACAGGGGGATACCAACCATGGGAATCCCATGGTAAATAGCTTCATAGATCCCATTTGTTCCACCATGTGTTATAAAGGCTTTGGTCTTGGGGTGTCCTGGAATAGAAGATGAACATGTACTGATAAATATTACAGGAAGCTACAAGAAGATTATCATAACTGACTAGGAATAAGGCCCATTGTGGAAATAAATACAATGGCCTCTAGAAAGAGGCTCTGGGAGAGTGCCCTAGACTTGGGCACTCAGTGCCAATTTGCTGTGGCAACCTCAGCAGGGTATAATGACACCGAGTCTACCATTTTCTCCAGAAAACTAATCTCTGCTACCTGAAGAGCAGTTGTAACTCTGAGTGATCTCCAGCCCGCACCTGGAGATTGGCAACAATGGTTCCCCATGAGGGAATGGCTGGTTTGGAGGGTGGAAGCTATGGCATTGTACCTTTCTGAGGTCCCACCCCTCTTCGAACCCCACCCTCTCCATGCTCCACCCCTCAAGTCACCAGGAATTTCCCAACCTGGAGTTGGCAACTCTATCTCCTTCCCAGCCAAGCATCAACCTGCCATTATCTGCCCCTCACTCTTCAGCTTTCCATCTCCCACACACACACACCTGCAGCCTCTACTGTGCTCTGACGCCCTGACTGCTACGTCACGTTGGCTGTCATAGGAGGGCCATCTCAGCAGGGTATAAGGACACTGAGTCCACCATTTTCTCCAGAGGAACTGATCTCTGCCATCTGGAGAGCAGTTGTAATTCTGAGTGCTCTCCAACCCTCACCTGGAGATTGGCAACAATGGTTCCCCAGGAGGAAAAGTACAGTTTTTCTCTACAATGGGGACCAAAGCAGCTTACATCATTCTCTTCTCCCCCTTTTGACTGGCACAACAAACCTGTGAGGTAGGTTAGGCTGAAAGTCTGTGACTGGTCCAAAATCACCCATTCAGCTTCCACAGCAAGAACCTGGGTCTAGGAGACCCTCCTCTGAAGTGCTGACTGCTACGCCTAGGGTAGCCAACCTCCAGGTGAAGCCTGAAGATTGCCAGTTATCATAGACTCTCCAGTGTTCCCTCTAAGCTGAGTTAGTGTGAGCTAGCTCACAGTTTTTTACCCTCCGGCTCACACATTTTTTGTCTTAGCTCAGGAAGGATGGCTCCAGTCCAGAGCAAACTAATTTATGCAATAGCCAAATCACCTGCCTACACACAGTTTTAATGCTGGTAGCTCACAAAGTAGAATTTTTGCTCACAGGACTCCATGGCTTAGAGGGAGCATTAGACTCTATCATAAGATCTCCAGGAATTTCCCTACCTGGAGCCGGCAACCCTAGTCTGGACGGGCCCCAATGAGTTTTCTCCGAAAAGCCAAAATACGGTGGAAAGGGCCTTTTACTGACAGAACCAAGTTTGGGTGCCTAGCAACAGGCACTGAGGGAAAAGTAGGATTGCCAGCTGTGAGTAGGGAAATACCTGGAGAGCTGGGGAGTGGATCCTGTGGAGGGCAGCGTTTGGGGAGGGGAAGGACTCAGCAGGGTATAATACCATGGGGGAACTGATCTCTGCCTGGCAGACCCTGCTCTGATGCACTGACTGCTACGCCTAGGGTAGCCAACCTCCAGGTGGAGCCTGAAGATCACCAGGTATCTCAGCTGAACTCCAGACATCCCCCACAGAGAAAATAACTGCTTTGGAGGGTGGGCTCTATGGCATTCTGTTCAGCTGAGGCCTCTCCCCTCCCCACACCCTGGCTTCCTTAGACTGGCTTCCTTAGACACAGAATATCCAGGAATTTCCCAACCTGGAGCTGGCAACCCTAGTCAGGACAGGCCCCAATGAGTTCCTCACAAAGGCCTGGGAAGGATTTCCTTCTACCAGCAGCCACTGAGGGAAAAGTTAGTCCCACAGAGGAGCCAAGCAGGAGAAGTGTCTTCGTTAGGAGAGACAGTCATTTGCCAGTAATTCTGACGTTACAGTGGCTGAGGTGGGAGTGGAAGGGGAAGAGGAGCAGACCCAGCACCCAGCCAATGGCACACGAGTACTCTTGAGTGGCGGCTGATGGGCCAATGGCTGATGGAGTGCATTGCACAGCCAATGGGAGAGATAGAAAGTGCCACCCTACTACTCAATTATATATAAAGGAGAGATTCCCAGATGCATATTCCAGCTTAGTACAGCTGGCATGCAATCCTTGAAGGTTATTTATATAGATTCCCATAATATGGAATTTGTTCTTAGTGCACAATGAAATGCACATAAGATAATTTTGCAATGACCAACATTCTGACTTATGGTCATCAAACACTCTTGATTCTAATTTGTTAGTTGTAACCAGTTCTTTTTTTGTTGTTGTTCAGTCGCACAGTCGAGTCCGACTCTTCGTGACCCCATGGACCAGATCACGCCAGGCCAGTCACAGGTGTGTTTCTTTGCTCCATCAGTGCTACATGGGCATCTTTACCTGATGCACTGGTTTTGTAAAACAGTAATTTGATTGTCTAAATCATGCGTTCAGCCCCTCCATTTGATTGAGGGTATCCTGGATCTTGTCACCTGTCATCATGAGAGCATCCTGTAAGGAAACAACGTCTTTCATGGGGCAGTATGACCACAGGCTGGGGTCTGTTTGTGTTCTCTGTTGTGGCCAGCCTTGCTTGTGTAAATTTAAGCAGGGCCTGTAGCTGAGGATCTTGGCTTGTTGTTGTTGTTCAGTTGCACAGTCGAGTCCGGCTCTTCGTGACCTCATGGACCAGCTCCCGCCAGGCCCTCCTGTCTTCCGCCGTCCTCTGAAGCTTGCTCAATTTCATGTTCATTGCAACTATGACACTGTCTAACCATCTCATCCTTTGCCGTCCCCGTCTTCTTTGACCTTCAATCTTTCCCAGCATCAGGGTCTTCTCCAGTGAGTGCTCCCTTCTCGTTTGGTGGCCAAAGTATTTGAGCTTCAGTTTCATTATCTGGCCTTCCAGGGAACAGTCAGGGTTGATTTCTTTTAGGATTGACTGATTTGATCTTCTTGCAGTCCAAGGGACTCTCAAGAGTCTTCTCCAGCACCATAGTTCAAAAGAATCTATTCTTCGGCGCTCAGCCTTCCTTATAGTCCAACTCTCGCAGCCACACATGACTACTGGGAATACCATTGCTTTGACCATGTGGACTTTTGTTGGCATGGTGATCTCTACTTTTTATCATGCTGTTAAGGTTCACCATCGCTTTCCTCCCAAGGAGCAGGCGTCTTTTAATTTCATGGCTGCTGTCACAGTCTACGGTGATCTGGGATCCCAGGAATGTGAAGTCTGTCACTACTTCCATGACTTCCCCTTCCATTTGTCAAGGAGTGATGGGGCCGGATGCCATGATCTTAGTTTTTTTTTTTATGTTGAGCTTCAAGCCCACTTTGGCGCTCTCCTCTTTTATCCTGAGCTAGAGGCTCTTTAGGTCCTCTTCACTTTTCTTTAGCCAGTTCTTTAGCCAGTTCTTAATGTATATTTGTATACCTTTTAAATTTTCCATTGGTTATTCACAAGTTTTCCCCTTTCTATGGTAGGCACTGCTGAGAGCTGTATAACCTGATTTCCTACTTCTGGGTGCTGCCAAGTAAAAATGGGAGATTTTTATTTCTCAGATGGCTGATTTAAATGGTGACGACAACAGCAGTAGTTAGGCCACATCAGATTTGATCTGTGTCCCACTACAAACCAGTTTTCTTTCACAAGGAGGGCAGTCAGGGAAGCCTCTGAGAACAGAAATGTTAAAAATAGTCCTGGGAGCCACAGTCTTTGTTTTCAGTCTTTAGTTCACCACTGTACATGCAGAGTTTGCTATCGTCACCCGTTCAAATCTTGTTTTCGTACAAAAAATGCCCCGAGATAATTACAGGGGTGAACTTAAGTGTAGTGTAGAATGTAAGTTCGGGGACAGCGTCTAACCAGGATTCAAGGTCTAGTGCAGAAAGGACCATAGTCTTGACCTGGGAGCTGCCCTCTGACCCCCCCTTCTTTCTCTCGCTTTGTCCTCTCCCTCCCTGCATATGGCCTTCCATGGAGGCACAGGGCTACAGGTCTCTCCTGCAGAGACAGTGCCCTCAAACTCTCCCACACATGATGGTGGACAAGCCGGCCTTCGTGACAGGGAAAGTCCTCTTTGGATGAGGCTTCTTTCTCTTCCTTTGACTGCGTCCTGAATGTGAACTGGATCTACTTGAAGAAATGTAAGTTTACCTTTTTTGCAATCTACTTCTTGGGAGACTGACTTACTGCAGTCAGTGCCACACTTCTATGACTGGGCAGAACTCTGCTATATTAACCAATTCTCCCAATATGTGGCAGCAGAGGGGAACACATTTCCTTACCGCTGGCAGAACAGTACAGTGAAGCCCAAGTCTGCAGCACCAGGACTCACCGAGCAGGTCATTTTGTGGTATCCAGTCATAAAGCCTGGTGTTCGATCCCAGTGTGTCTGGCCTTTTCCCTTTGTACCGCCAAACGACCTGAAATAGAGACATCAGAGGAGTGTCCCATACATTCCAAGCTGTGAAAATAATTCCTCTTGATATTGACCTGTAAGTTTTTAATACATTTGGCAGCTAATTTATGGTGACCCCCTCATGGGGTTTTCAAGGCAAGTGATGATTAGAGGTGGTTTGCCCTTGCCTGCCTCTGCATGGCAACCCTGGACTTCCTTGTTGGTCTCCCATCCAAATTCTAACCAGGGCCAACTCTGCTTAGCTTCTGGGATCTAATGGGGCTAGCCTGGGCCATCCAGGCAACAAGTCTTTAGTCTTATTAAAAGGTCATGCTAATTAATGCATAACAAAAATTGAGTTCTTTTTTTTCATTTTGAAGATTGCAAAGCTGTGCACCTTCAGTGGCCAAGAGAACTAAACTTTACATTTATGTAACATATTGCAGTCAAGATGATCCTGCATCACCATTTGGTGTAGTAGTTAGGAGCGTGGACTCTAATCTGGGAGAACCGGGTTTGATTCCCCACTTCTCCACATGCAGCTGCTGGTGTGACCTTGGGTCAGTCACAAGTTCCCTCAGAGCTGTTCTCTCAAGGGCAGTTCTCGAAAGAGATCTCTCAGCCCCACCTACCTCACAGGGTGTCTGTTGTGGGGGGAGGGGAAGGAGATGGTATGCTGCTCTGTGACTCCTTTGGGTAGTGAATAGCGGGGCATAGATCCCATCTCTTCTTCTTGTCTTAGATTTAATATTACATAATTCAGATTTCATATTACCTTATTTATTACTAGGAAAAAGGCCCGTTGTGGAAATAAATACAACGACCTCTAGAAAGAGGTTATGGGTGGATGCCCCAGCCTTGGACACTCAGTGTCAATTTGCTGTGGCAACCTCAGCAGGTTATAATGACACTGAGTCCACCATTTTCTCCAGAGGACTGATCTCTGCTACCTAAGGAACAGTTGTAATTTTGAGTGATCTCCAGCCCTCACCTGGAGATTGGCAACGATGGTTACCCAGAAGGGAATAGTTGGTTTGGAGGGTGGAGTCTATGGCTTTGTACCTGTCCGAGGTCCCACGCCTCCTGAAACCTCACCCTCTCCAGGCTCCATCCCTCTCAATCTCTACAGGAATTTCCCACCTGGAGTTGGCAACCCTATCTCCTTCCCAGCCAATCATCAACCTACCTTTATTTCCCCCTCACTCTTCAGCTTTCCACCCCCCACACACCTGCAGCCTCTCCTGTGCTCTGAAGCCCTGATTGCTACGTCACATTGGCTGTCATATGGGGGCCACCTCAGCAGCATATAAGGATACAGAGCCCACCATTTTCTCCAGGGGAACTGATCTCTGCCATCTGGAAAGCAGTTGTAATTCTGAGTGATCTCCAGCCCTCACCTGGAGATTGGACACATTTTACCTCAGAACAGAAAACTGTTTGAAATGTTAGAGGCAAAAGCCAATCAAGTCGCATAAGCCAATCAAGTCGCATATGCAAACGACCTCTATGTTCCAAGGCAAAGGCCAATGAGGCTGCATATGCAAATAACCTCTGTGTTCTGACTGGCAGAAACAGCAAAAGGTTTAGAATGTTGGAGGCAGGACTCAGGCAATGGATAGGGAGGCAGTGGATAGGGAGACCCTCTTAATGACAGATCAGAGAGCGAAGTGATTTTGGAGCATGTGGAATGTTCTAGAGAAGTGACACCACCATTAGGCTTTTATTTATAAGGGAGATGTCTTATTCTATTAGACATTCTTTTGTCTTCCCTTTCTTGAGGTACTTTAAATAGTGAAAATTTTGTTTATCTCTAATTTTCCTTTGACTATATTTTTAAATTTATTTTTATTTTGTTAATTGCACGTCTTACACTTGAAGGGGAGGAAGCAGTATACCAAGCAGTGTTCCCGGTGTAACAGGCCGGATTAACCCCCCGGCCAGAGTAACCCCGGGGTTATTCTGGCCTAGCCTAGAATAACCCCGGAGGGGTTATTGAGGGGTTATTCTGGCCTAGCCTAGAGTAACCCCGGCGGTCACAGGCCAGAGTCACCCCCCCTGGCCAGAATAACCCCAGGGTTACTCTGGCCTAGCCCATACTCTGGCCAGAGTGGTAAGTTAAATGTCAGCTGAATCCAATCTCTTCTTCTTTTTTTAACTTCTTCTTTTTAACTCCATAACACAACAACCTGTAACCCCGGTCTTAGTTGAGTGGTAACTTAGATGTCAGTGTAACCAGCACAGTGTCAGCTTCTGAGGGTTTCAGGTCCATGAGAAACTTGTCAGGCAATCTGAGATTCCTCTTGGTAGTGAAGAACAGGGTATGAATCCAATCTCATTAGTCAACAGACCCAAATATCAACAGTACTACGACTGACATTTCTTTGGAGAGCCAATTTTTTAAAACTATATAGGTAGGTACTTTGTTATTAATTTAATTATGGTACTCCTAAGGCTGTCCATAATGTAATATAAGTCATAACATCCTGAAACTTCTACTTTGATGGCTACCAAGTACCCACAGAGATATAATTATTCAAAGCTAAACACTAATGACAACATCAAAATGATCATGCTTGTTTCCAAGATAAAGTGCATGCTCTGTTGTTGACTGCAGATTGAAGCTTGCGGGATAGGTCAACCATTCCATGGAGTGACCAGCTTTTGTGTAGATGAGAATGTCGCAACTCAGCAGATTCACTGTGGCCATGATCTCTGCATCAGTTGCCCAGACTCCATCATGAGAGATGCCAGAAGTGCTCACATATTCACTCTCTGCACACATAGAATTTTATTACTTCAACCAGGAAAAAAACCAACAGTAAAAACATTAGACTTGATGTTCACTTAACTTAGCTGTCCATAATGTAATATAAGTCATAACATCCTGAAACTTCTACTTTGATGGCTACCAAGTACCCACAGAGATATAATTATTCAAAGCTAAACACTAATGACAACATCAAAATGATCATGCTTGTTTCCAAGATAAAGTGCATGCTCTGTTGTTGCCTTGGTCATTGCCAATGCGGGATAGGTCAACCATTCCATGGAGTGACCAGCTTTTGTGTGGATGAGGATGTCGCAACTCAGCAGATTCGCTGTGGCCATGATCTCTGCATCAGTTGCCCAGACTCCATCATGAGAGATGCCAGAAGTGCTCACATATTCACTATCATTCCGGTTCAAGTAGTTTCTCTGTGAAAAGTATGCAGGCGGAGAGTGGTTTCAGCTAAGCGTACCTTTATTTAGTTAAGAACAAAGACAACTGACCGGCTCGCAAGCCGGTTTATATTCATTCAGAAAACCCGCCACCAAACTCACCTAAACACACCCCCTACTCCCGATAGGCTATTTACAGTAACCGAGAGACCCATTGGCCTCCCGGCTTGGGACCTAGCCCTTTCATTGGGCCAGCTAGGATCCTACGGACCCATTGTCTTTAGACTTGAAGCTATTGAGGAATTGTGCCTGGCCAGCCCGGGCAAGTCCTTTTTGCTAACAAGACTCCACAGCTTAGAGGGAGCATTGATACCAAACATATTGAAAACACACCAAATAAGCCATTTGTTATCTTACCAGAAGTGTCATAGCCTCCCTAAAGTAAGCATTGCTAGTACAGAAGAAATTCAGATATAAAGCAATACCCTCAGCAGTACTTTATGGTAGATATACCTGGACCCCCATGCACAAGAGAACTTGCTCCTGTTTGTTAAAACAGGTGGAGTCGGCTTCCCATATATTACTCCATTGTCCTATGTATGACGAAGAGAGACAGCAGCTGTTGATACCCCTTCTCTCTCGTTTTAAACCCTTGGCTAATTATCTTACATATGCCAAGGAATGCTTGATGAAGTTCTTATTGGCCAATACTTATGAGCCTGTCTCACGCAGTGTTGCTAAATATTGTTACCTGGTAATTAAAAAGCGCAGAATGTACTGTAACTCAAGCCATTAATGACGGAATTGACTGGTTTGGTATTTTAGTATTTAAGGCTGCAAGGATTCTATGTTGTAGATTCGGTGTTGTACTATTTTGGTTTATTTTGCTGGTCTTATGACTGTTTTTAATAAACTTGACTTGATATAAAGCAATGAAATAAAAACCATGCTAGGTAGGAGCAGACACTGAAAGCATGAAAGGGCAAGGGTGAGGGGAAAAGGAACCATGATATCGATAACTATATTTTTACAGGGTCTGGTTTTCAAAAAAACCGATTCAAACAAAATGTTTTTCATCAGTTGTCATTTCGTGCAGGAACGAGCAGGAACGGCATTC
>NW_015164282.1:81391-81905 GCF_001447785.1 Gekko japonicus
CCTCCAAGCAGGTCGAAGGGAAGGGGGGGGGGGGGAGAAAGGGAACCCAGCAGAAGCTTCTGCATGGCAGCGGGGCATTTTACAATATGTAACTCTATACAGGTTATACATATCATCCAATGCCCCTGTAATAAACTTCATGGAAAAACAATGAGGAACTTAAGAATGAGCACAATAGAACATAAAAATAATATAAAATTGAAAAGAACAAGTGCCTCGTTGGCTAAACACATTATTAAAAACAATCCTGGTCCCTCTGACTTAGGGGCTGTACAAAAATTAACTTGTCAAATCGAGATACTATTGCTGGGTTATAAGACTCCAGACCCTGGAGTCAGTTTGGTGTCGTGGTTAAGTGCGTGGACTCTAATCTGGGAGAACCTGGTTTGATTCCCCACGCCTCCACTTGCAGCTGCTGGATGACCTTGTGCAAGCCATAGTTCTGTCAGAGCTGTTCTCTCAAGAGCAGTTTTCTCAGAGCTCTCTCAGCCCCCCCCCCCACACCTCACACGGT
>NW_015164282.1:82082-86303 GCF_001447785.1 Gekko japonicus
ATGGACAGGAATGGCATTCCGGGAGTAATAAGTAAACTCCTCCCCCCTCCTTTCCCTTCACCTCACCTCCAAGTGGGTCGAAGGGAAGGGGGGGGAAGGGAACCCAGCAGAAGCTTCTGCATGACAGCGAGGCCAGTGCTGCCAGGAAGAAACGTCTGGAAGGAGCATGCTGCCTCTGTGGAGCGACTCCAAAGACTGAGGGGGTTTAAAGTTTAAATCCCCCCTCTCTGGAGTCGCGCTGCAGTGGTGGCATGCTCCCTTCATTGACGGGAAGGCAATTGCCCCCCCACCCCCCGCAACTGGGGAGGATCACTATCCCCTATATGGAGACCCTGCGCAGACAGTCCCCGATCTGGTCCGGATCTTCCTCAGCGAAGAAGGTTTTCTCATGAAGATGTTTTGGGCTGACAAGATCAAAATATTCTGGTGATTCGAACCAGTAGGGACCTGTAGGGAAGTACCTAGCCAACGGCCGTCCATCATCGATGGCAGCTGAAAATGCATTGGGTCAACCCTCACCCATAACAGAAGCGGCACCTGTAGCGATTCGAAAGGAGTTCTCTTGGTGGCCCTTGTTTGTCAACCACAGCAGTATTTCCAGCCTTCAAGCATTTGTTTCTGTCAGGGAATGTGAGGGGAGAGAGTGCGTCAGGCCTAGCAGCAGCCACTGGACAACTGGACACCATGCCACTTGCACAAGTCATGCAGGCCCAGCTGCTTGCTGCTGCTCAACAGCCGCCGCCCCGTGAAGTGTTGTGTAGTGGTTAGTGTTCCTGATGAGGATTTGGGAGACCCAGGTTTGAATCTGAGTTGGGAAATACCTGGAGATTTTTGGGGTGGAGCCTGAGTGGTGGGTGCTGCCGTCTGACACACTTCCGGTGATGGCAGGGGGTGTGGCATATGAAAATAAGTTGTGCCAATGAGTTGCGCTAATGAGCTCCTGCACCTCTTTTTCTACGAAATGACCCCTGTTTTTGATCAAAGTAAATGAAACAGGCATCCAGGGAACTGACCTTTTGTGGAATTTGGCTGAGTGCCAAGGCAACCATGTTACTCTTTTCATCTGTTAAATTCTGAACCATTGACCCAAGAGAGAAGACCACAATGCCATGATCCCCTGAGCTCTGGACAAATTCTTCCATTTCCTGTGAGGAGACAAAAACACATTAAAGCCCCAATCTTCCGTTTTGAACCTTTTCTGTTCGGAACGGTTAGAATCATAGAATCACGGAATGTTAGAGTTGGAAGGGACCTTGCAGGTCATCTAGTCCAACCTCCCCTGCACTCTGTTACATGTGTTGTAGTCGTAAAAAGCTGTTGGTGTCCAGATGACAGAGCTCCATCCCCCCCCCCAGAGGAAGCAGCTGCTTCGAAGCCTGGAATGACCCCCTGCTGAGGTTTCTCCCCCCCCCCCTCCCCAGGTTCCACTCCCTAATCTCCAGGAATTTCCCAAACCTGAGTTGGCAATAGGGTTGCCAAATGGCACTGGGGGGTGGGGAATCCCCCGCTTTGACAGCCCGATTTTCGACGCGACGAAAATCGGGCCCGGGGGAAACCCCACCCCAGCGTGCGCGTCACCCGGAAGTGACGTCGCATGCTGGGGGCGGGGCCACGGCCATTTGAGACTTGAAAGTTAAGTTGTGTATTGGGCAATTTGTCCATGCCGAATCTCATGCATCTTATCTCCGAATGTGTGAGTTGGTGACCCTGCAAGAACACCAGGGAGCAGTGTTCCTTCTAAGCTGCGTCAGTGTGAGCTAGCTCACAGTTTTTTAGCCTCCGTCTCACACATTTTTGACTTGGCTCAGGAAGGATGGCGCCAGAGCAAACCAATGTATGCAGCAGCCGAATCGCTCACTCCAAGACCCATTTCCTGGATGAGAATTTCACAAACACACCCTCATGTTTAAGGGAGGCTGAGAACTTCAACGCAGACAAAGATCACCAAGCAAACCTTCCTGGGAGGAATTTCCTCACTTATTTACTTCATTTATACCGTGCCCTTCTCCCCATTGGGTACCCAAATGGGTTTACATCAGTCCCCTCCATTTTATTCTCACTCCAACAATCCTGTGAGGCAGTTTAGGCTGAGAGAGAGGGCAACTGGCCCAAGGTCACCCAGCCAGCTTCCGTGCCAGGCAAGCTATGTGTGAGCCTGTGTGGGCCCGTGTGTGAGGGGTGTGTCATGCCTTGGTCATGTGCCAAAGGCACAATGAGGTCCTGCCTAGACTGCCTGTGGTAGGGTTCCCCAGCGGAGTGCCCCTGAGAGCCGTGGCACCCACCAACACCTTTCCTGGGGGCTTACCAAGTGTTCTTAGGAAGCGGGAAGGGCCAGGCGGGCCTATTGCCCAGCAGGGTCTCTGACTGACCATTGGAGATTTGATGGGCTGTAAAAAAAAATTAACAGTTGCTTCGGCAGGATCCCTAAACTCATCAAAACTACGGAGCATTACCCATTTGTGATGGTCCATGTTGGAACCAACAACTAGGATTCCCAAGTCTATCTTCGCCGGGAGCGGGGGCCTCCCAGCCAGTGCCTTGTACGCACACACACCGCACACACGTCACCTGGAAGTGACGGGAGGATGCCGGGCATGCTGGGGACGGGGCCACGGCCATACAAGGGAAAACCATAGAGTTTTCCCTTGTATGGCCGTGGCCCCACCCCCAGTGTGCCCCGCGTGCCCGCGTCACTTCTGGGTGACGCACACATCGGGGCGGAGTTCCCCCTGGGGCCCGATCCGGCGCCGCCGGGGAGCGGGACTCTGGAGTGGAGGTTTCCCTGCCCCCCAGGGGGACTTGGGATCCCTACCAACAACACAGCCACTAACAACTCTGAAAACATTAAGGCTGACTATGAAGCTGTGGGGAGGAAGCTGAAGGGAACGGGGGCACAGGTGGCGTTCTCCTCAATCCTTCCTGTCATAGGAAGGGGAATAGGACCGGAGCAGATGGTAATGGAGGCGAACCGCTGGCTGCTTTGCTGGTGCCAGCAGGAGCGATTTGAATTCTGGGACCGTGGGCTCGCTTTTCTGGACAACAGCCTACTAGCACGCAATGGGCTTCACCTGTCAAGGTCAGGGAAGGATGTGTTTGGCAGAAACCTGGGGAGATTAATTAAGAGGGCTTTAAACTGACACCATAAGGGGAAGGAGACAACCAACACAGGGCTTTAAATGAAGGGGAGCAAACAACAGAGGCCTGCCTAGGAGGGCGGGTGTAACAGGCCAGATTAACCCCCCGGCCAGAGTAACCCCGGGGTTACTCTGGCCTAGGCTAGAGTAACCCCGGGTTAATCTGGCCGGCTGTAACAGGCCAGATTCACCCCCCGGTTACCCCCCCATTCACCCCCCGGCCAGAGAAACCCCGGGGTTACTCTGGCCTAGGCTAGAATAACCCCCCCAGGCCAGATTAACCCCCCCAAGCCTGCTTTCTGGGGCTGCTGTCTTTTCCTACTAAGAGAGATACTTCCCCAGTAACCAGAGAGAACCACCTTCTGTTGCCAGAGGCGCTGCCTTTTACTCTTGGGAAGCCCCAATACCGAGGACACCCCACTTATAACCTGACCCAGAGACCCACAGGACTCAGGCCAACGAAGGCACCCAAGTCCCATGATGATTATCCTAGTGACTCTGCAAATGACAGCCTGAAGCAGAAGACACTCAAAAGACCTCGTGAGGGACCAGACAATGATGACATCAACATCTCACAGAGACGCCAGCGGATGAAGACTTTTAACCCACTACCAAGTTCTGTAAGAAAGTATCTTAGCACCACTCTTGGCCTTTCATTTGTAAAAATTGTGTACTGTGGACGCACAAGGGAGCTTGGGCATCCACGGCGTATGTATAAAACCAAAGGTGATGGGAACTGCTACTTCCGGGCCATCAGCTACATCCTGACAGGATCAGAGGACAACCACTCCCTTCTTAGAAACAAAGTCATCCACCACATGAACACTGACTTGACAGAGAAACTACAGGACTACTTGAACCGAAATGATAGTGAATATGTGAGCACTTCTGGCATCTCTCATGATGGAGTCTGGGCAACTGATGCAGAGATCATGGCCACAGCGAATCTGCTGAGTTGCGACATCCTCATCCACACAAAAGCTGGTCACTCCATGGAATGGTTGACCTATCCCGCAAGCTTCAATCTGCAGTCAACAACAGAGCATGCACTTTATCTTGGAAACAAGCATGATCATTTTGATGTTGT
>NW_015164282.1:86420-90551 GCF_001447785.1 Gekko japonicus
CTTTCTTTCTTTTCTGCCTGCCTGCCTTCTTCTGTCTGCTCCGCTGTCCCGCTTTGCTTTTTTCTTCCCTCTTTCTGTCTCTCTGCCCTCCCTCCCTCTATGCTCTCCCCATCTTTCTTTCTTTCTTTCTTTCTAATCTAAAGTTGTGGGCAACCTTTTTTAACAAAAAAAGGGGGGAAGGGAGAGTTGGAAGGGGTCGACTTCAGTGAACGTCCCTCAATCAGATCGAGGACGTTTTCAGCAAAGGCTGCCTTAGGAGTACCATAATTAAGTTAATAACAAAGTACCTACCTATATAGTTCAAGTTTAAAAAATTTGGCTCACCAAAGAAATGTCAGTCGTAGTACTGTTGATATTTGGGTCTGTTGACTAATGAGATTGGATTCATACCCTGTTCTTCACTACCAAGAGGAATCTCAGATTGCCTGACAAGTTTCTCATGGACCTGAAACCCTCAGAAGCTGACACTGTGCTGGTTACACTGACATCTAAGTTACCACTCAACTAAGCCTGGGGTTACAGGTTGTTGTGTTGTGCAGTTAAAAAGAAGTTAAAAGAACCTGTATCAGTTCTGATACAGGTATAGATAGGAAAACCTCCAGGAAAGATCATAGGAAGGGAGGAATGCTGCCGAATAGCTTCCTACAAATAGTAGAAGAGTTCAATTTAATGGATGTATGGAGGGTAAGAAATATAAGTAAATCGGACTTTACATTCTATTCATCTCATCATGACTCTTGGTCTAGAATAGATATGATATGAATGTCAACGTCTATGATCAGAGAAGTGATGGAATGTGAAATATTACCTAGGACATTTGCGGACCATAATCCGGTATCGGTATCAATAAAAGAGGAACAAAGAAAGAACAGAGTTTCTATAAATATGAATCTGCTGAGGGAACCGGACTTTGTAAAAAAATGTAAAAAAGAAATTATAGAATTTTTCCAATTAAATCTATCCACTGAAACTTTGCTAGAAATAATTTGGGACGCCTTTAAGGCGTATATAAGAGGGAGATTTATTAGTTATAATGCGTGGAAAACTAAACAGAAGAAAGAGAAATATGACCAGCTAGTCCAAGGTATTAAACAGCAAGAAAATAAAGTTAAGAACTCCAAAGGAGATGGAAGTGCAAGGATTAAACTAAATCTTTTACATCATAACTTAAACAACCTGTTAAACTATGAAATAGAGAAAAAAATAGAATATACTAAACAATATTACTTTGAAAATTTAAATAAGCCAAATAGATGGCTAGCTTATAAAATCAAGAAAGAAAGAGAGAAACGCACTATAATTAAATTAAGAAATGATAATAATGAAGAAAAGTTTGACATACAAGAGTTAAAGAGGATAGTGGAAAAATTTTATAAGGAACTTTACCAACAAAATTCACTAAATGCAAGACTATTAACATTAGAACGGCATGATCTTAGTATGGGGTGGCACGCCTATGTATGGTATGGGAAAGATAAGATCCACTCAAATTTTGGTAGACATCTATTAAGGGGCTCGTTAAATAAAATATGGGCAAAAACCAAAGGAATATGGTATAGGAAAACTCCAAGATGGGTAGCCCCATTGGAAGCCTTTATTATACCCACAGCAATAACAATGAACTTAAAGGAAAGCTACCAAACACTACTGAACAAAAAAAATGAGCTAAAAACAGAAGAAAAACTGAGAAAGGAAAATAACCTATCATGGTGGGAGCAGATAACGTTAAGAGATAGATTTAAGAAAGATGCGATAAGAGGATTTGAGGACCAAAATAACGAACTAGACAAAATATGGTTGTCCTCAAATGATAAAATGAATCAGAAATTATATAATCTACATCTAAGGGAATATATGAAAGATGAAGACGTTAAAAATGTAATGATCACCTGGGTGAAAGATATAGGGGAAATTGAGGAAGAACAATGGGCTAATATGTGGAAATCTGTCAAATATATGAAAGCGGTTGCCTACAAAGAAAATGTATTTAAGATGTTCCACAGATGGCACTGGGCTCCTGTTAAGCTAGCCAAATGTTATAGGGGGTATTCCGATAAATGCTGGAAATGTAAAAGCTGTAAAGGAACGTTTTACCATATGTGGTGGGAGTGTACTATGGTACAAAGATTCTGGAAAATGGTTAGAAAAGTCCTCCAGGAAAGTCTAAGTATAAATGTAGCATTAAAACCAGAGATATACCTGCTAAATATGACACCAAAAGGTTACAGCACACAGGATATGTATATAATCAGCTATATCATAACAGCAGCCAGACTTTTAGTAGCACAAAAATGGAAATCTGAAAGTTTACCTACCAGAGAAGATTTGATATATAAAACCTTAGAACTAGCCAGAATGGATGATTTAAGTTTAAAGATACAAAATAAAAATGAGAAGGTACACAAAAGGAGATGGGATAAGGTATATAAATGGATAGAACTTCAAACAGAAATGTAATGAGTAAAAAGCTGATCCTGAAATTGCAACACTGATTGTTATTTTACTAACAGACTAACTAAACAACTGAAAATGAATGACTCTGACTGAAAATGTAGCTTGATGGAATGTAAACATGTGCAATCTTTTATTCAAAACAATAAAAATATATTTTTAAAAAAAAGAAGTCAAAAGAAGAAGTTAAAAAGAAGAAGAGATTGGATTCAGCTGACATTTAACTTACCACTCTGGCCAGGTGGGGGTTAGTATGGGCTAGCCCACAGTAACCCCCCATCTGGACTAACCCCCGGGTTACTCTGGCCCGGCCCGGCCCGGCCCGGCAGGGGTTACTCTGGCTGGGGGGAGGTGAATCTGGCCTGTTACAGCCGGCCAGATTAACCCGGGGTTACTCTAGCCTAGGCCAGAATAACCCCTCCGGGGTTATTCTAGGCTAGGCCAGAGTAACCCCGGGGTTACTCTGGCCAGGGGGTTAATCCGGCCTGTTACACCGGGTCTAATGGGGCCAAAGCTTGGGCAATTAGAAGCTTGAGCCTCTAATGCAGACAAAGGGATGTTATTTAGTAGGCATTACAGACTGACTTGGTGGGATGATTCCCAGGAGTGGAACATGAGTTGTTCAAGAAAAACCAAAAGGGTCAAAGAGGAGGCTGAGCGACACTGTATGTGAGGAGAAGGTTTGTTTGTCAAGAAATACTGGAGGGGGAGGATGACAGCCCCGTGGAAAGTATCTGGGTGAGGATAAGGGAAGGAAGGTTGCTTTTCTACAGGGAGGTGGAATGAAATTGTCCACTGAGACCATGGCTAGTGACATGGACTGCCTGACAAGGTCTCGAGATAGCAAGAGGAAGGTGGCAGGCTTAACTTGTATGGGAAATTATAGCCGTTTCTATACAAATGCTAGGAGTGTCCGAGGTAAAATCAGGGAGTTGGAGTGCTTGGTGTCGGAGGGAAAAATAGACATTGTGGGTATTTCAGAAACTTGGTGGGATGAGGAAAATCAGTGGGATACGGTGATTCCTGGTTATATATTATATCGGAAGGATAGGGGGGAAGGGTTGGAGGTGGGGTGGCTCTGTATGTCAGAGAGGGTATAAAGTCCAGAAAGATTGAGAGGCTAAGAGAATTGGATTCGTTTCTGGAGGTTCTGTGGGTTGAAATAGGGGGGCCGAAAGGAAACTTAACACTCGGAGTTTGTTATCATAAGAACATAAGAACATAAGAACATAAGAGATGCCAATGTTGGATCAGGCCAAAGGCCCATCCAGTCCAACACTCTGTATCACACAGTGGCCAGAAATACCAGTACCATCAGGAGGTCCACCAGTGGGGCCAGGACATTAGAAGCCCTCCCACTGTTGACCCCCCCAAGCACCAAGATGACAGAGCATCACTTCCCCAGAGTCCCTATCTATACCTTGTGGCTAATAGCCACTGATGGACCTCTGCTCCATATGCTTATCTAATTCCCTTTTGAAGCCGTCCATGCTTGTAGCCGCCACCACTTCCTGTGGCAGTGAATTTCAAGTGTTAATCACTCTTTGGGTGAAGAAGTACTTCCTTTTATCCGTTCTAACCCGACCGCTCAGCAATTTCATGGAGTGCCCACGAGTTCTTGTATTGTGAGAAAGGGAGAAAAGTACCTCTTTCTCTACCTGCTCTTTACCATGCATAATC
>NW_015164282.1:91482-153506 GCF_001447785.1 Gekko japonicus
GGGGGGGGGCATAGGGTTGCCAACTCCAGGTTGGAAACTTCCAGGATAGTTTAGGAATGAAGCCTGCTGAGGGTGGGGTCTGAGGAGGAGGAGGAGGAAGAGAAAGAGGAGGACCTCAGACAGATACAATGCCATACTCCCCACCCTCCAAACAAGCTGTTGCCAGTCTCCAGGTGACAGCTGGAGAGCTCTTAAAGCTCTGGTGCTAATTCAAAGTGCTGCAATTTGTCGACAGAGTAGTGTTTTGGCAAATCTTTAGGAATTGTTTGGTGCATTTACGATGGGGCACCCACCCAGAGCCTCTGGCATTTTCTCACTCTGCTGGCATCAAAACCAATTTAAGGCAAAATAAGAGGCTACTGAGAGGGGAGGAAATAAAGTTGCCAGCTTTAGGTATGGAAATTCCTGGAGATTTGAGGAGTGGAGGCCGGAGAGGGGGACCTCAGACAGGTTACAGTGCCATAGACTCCACCCTCCAACCCAGCTATTTGCTCCTGGGGAACTATTGTTGCCAATCTTGGCCCAGCACCCATCAAACCATTCTCTTCAACCCCCTGCTGTGCAGCAGACTTTCCCCTAGGGTTGCCAATCTCCAGGTGGGACCTGGAGATCTCCCACTGCTACAATTGATCTCCAGATGACAGAGATCAGTTCCCCTGAAGAAAATGGATGCTTTGGAGGGTAGACCCTATGACATTATACCTGCTGAGTCCTTCCGCGCCCCCCCCCAATGCTGCCCTCTACAAAATCCACCCCCCAAAACTCCAGGTATTTCCCTCCTTATAGCTGGCAACCCTACTTTCCCCTCAGTGCCTGTTGGTAGGCAACTAAGTTTGGTCCAGTCACCTACTTTGCCTTTGGGAGAAAACATATTGGGGCCAATCCTGATAGGGTTGCCAACTCCCGATGGGAAATTCCTGGAGATTTGAGGGATGGAGCCTGAAGAGGGTGCGGTTTGAGGAGGGGTGGGACCTCAGACAGGTACAATGCCATAGACCCCACCCTCCAAACCACTCAGTCCCTCATGGGGAACCATTGTTGCCAATCTCCAGGTGAGGGCTGGAGACCGCTCAAAATTACAATTGCTCTGCAGAAGGGAGGGCGGAAGTCAGCTGAAGTCAAAGGGGCAGATAATGGTAGGTTGATGGTTACCTGGGAAGGAGATGGGGTTGCCAACTCCAGGCTGGCAAATTCCTGGGGATTTGAGAGGTGGAGCCTGGAGACGGTGGGGTTTGCGGAGGGGTGGGACCTCAGACAGGTAGAATTCCATAGACTCCACCCTCCAAACCAGCCATTTCATCCTGGGTAACAATTGTTCCCAATCTCCAGGTGAGGGCTACAGATCACTCAAAATTACAACTACTCTTCAGGGAGCAGAGATCAGTTCCTCTGGAGAAAACAGTGGACTCTGTCATTATACCCTGCTGAAGTCACCACAGCAAAATGACACTGTTTGCCCAAAGCCAGAGCACTCCCCCAGAGCCTCTTTCTAGATCTCGTTGTATTTATTTCCACAACGGGCTTTACTGCTAGTCAGTAAATATAAAGGACTAGGGGATTCCCTGCTCCCAAGTGTGTCAGTCTTGCCTGTGTGGGCCTCCTTCCCCTTTCTTTTTGCAGAATCACAGAGGGTCTTTTAAAGTTAAACGTTTTAAAAGATGTTTGCCTTCAAAACAGCCAGTTTGCTAAAAAAATGCGAGTTTTGCTTGTAGATGCAGAATGCACACAGAATACACAAATAAATAAACCGAGGGGGGGGGACCCAGTGCAGAGGGAATGCGTGTGACTGTTAAACGCACAGTTTATGAAACACTTTGTACTCTGCCACTGACTGACAGGTTTAACTTAATAGGTGCACTTAGCCATTTATGTGTTATGTTAAGTGCCATTTATAATTCTAACATCATGAATGTTTTCAAGTATTAACTTTGGTTCATTTGTGACTGTTGTTTGGATGCATGCTGGGAAGATAAAATGCTGAAGCTTGTGACCTTGCTTGTTATGGCCAGCTGTAACTGCGCATGTACCTGATGTCAAGTAGCTTGAGTTAGATGGAGAACATACGCCACGATGTGCCCATATCTGTTTCATTAGATACTTTTTATCACTTCATAGCCTGGGAAGAAGAAGGCCCATTGTTCAACTGAAGGAGGTATGTTTGCCTGAGAAAGTCCAACCTACAGGCCTGGGCCCAATCAGAATGGTGTGACGGATATATGACAAAGTTTGATGGAACCAATAATTATGATTTATTTCTAACTGTCATAGGGGGTATAAAACTTTATGTCTCCCATTGTAACCTTAGGGAGAGCTGTGGGGCCCAAAACCTTATTGAATCTGCACCTTCCTCCTTTGTTGATCAATAAAGTACAAGATCTGATTCTGCTCTACAGGATTGTAATGAGTGTTTTCTCAAATTGGGCTGGGGAAACACACACAGACAGGATTATTTTCTGTACATCATGACTGCGAAGTCAACCCTCACATTCTTTGGAGCAAGCTGTCGGTGCAGAAAAGGCCAGAGAGAGCCAAGAGGTGTCTGAAACTAAAGCGCTTTAGCAATCGGGCTGATTCTACACGGGGGGTGTTTTTTCCACAGTGAACATGCCTCTGGTGCAGTTGTTGGTCAATTTGCACCTGCAGTGGCGATTTCAGGCAGCGCAGGGCCCTAGATTTTTGTCCTTGTTAGCTGTGACTTCCCTTTCACAACAGATGCACATTGCACACAGAATGCACACTCCATATAAAAACCACTTTCCAAAGCCTTCAGTTATTACCCCTGTGTCACAGCCACACTCAGGTTGCCAGCCTCCAGGTACAGCCTGGAGATCTCCCAGACTGCTACAGAGATCAGTTCCTCTGAAGAAAATGGCTGTTCTGAGGAGCAGACTCTGTGGAATTCCCTCCCCTCTCCCATTCCCAGGAAATTCCTAACCCACAGCAGGTACAACCACCTTTTTCATAAGGCACTGTGAACAAAAAACAGATTCAGTTATCTTGGCCAGACGGAAGGCAAAACGGAGCATTACCTCAGGCAAAGGCTTGGCTGGCTGGCAGTGCAGACCACCGACAAATTCAAAGTTGGGGAGGAAAGGCCGAGGGAATTCAAAGTCCCAGTAGGTTCGGATCAGCCACATCTCAGCTTTCCCCATTGTTTCACACAGTGTCGTGGGCCTCCCTACAAATGAAAAGGAGGGTGGTTACGCTTAGCTTGTCTTGCTTTGCAGATGGAAGGATTTGGCAGCCTTGTTTGCAGAAATACCAAGGGATGGTTCACAGATTTCATTTCCTAACAATGTGAAGTGGAAACAAATTTATGAAGGCAAACACGTGCCGCACACATAGAAATCCCTCTGTTGCAGGGACTAAAGTGAGGGTCAATCTGGGGTACCTGTTCCCCCCCGCCCGCCTATTTTAATAGGCCTCTCTTTCCCTTTGCAAGTGCAGCTGACTCAGGATTGCTTTCCAGTTAGAAAAATAGTGACATGGTAGAGAGGGGGGGAGATATATTTTTTAAAAAACATCATGTTTTTTTTCTGACTGGGGAAAAAATTTCCCTCAATAGCTACCTTGGAATTTTAGTGCCCAGCCCAGTACACAGGATTGCCATTTCCAGGTTGGGAAATACCTGGAGATTTTGAGGGTGGAGTCTGAGGAGGGTGGGGTTGGGGAAAGGGAGGAGCCTCAACATAGGCTTACCAACTCCCCCGGGGGGTGGGGAAACCCCTGCCCCAGAGGCCCGTTCCCCGCCGCTGGCGGATCGGGCCCTGGGGGGAACTCCACCCCGACGTGCATGTCACCAGGAAGTGACGCAAGCACGCGGGGCACGGTTGCGTCACTTCCTGGTGATGTGGATGCGGCACACACGCGCACGCTCCGGGATCGACCCGGGAGTCCCCTGCTCTGAGCCAAGGTAGGACTTGGCAACCCTACCTCAACAGCATGTATTGCCATACAGTCCACCTTCCAAAGCAGCCATTTTCTCCAAGTGAACTGATCTTTGTGGTCTGGAGATCAGTGGTCATCCCAGGAGACCTCCAGCCACAAACTAGAGGTTGACAACCCTGCCAGCAGATCTCCCCCTGCCCACAGCCTTTTCCTTCTCTCCTCTAGCTCAGAGATGCCCTCCTATGTTGGATTTTCGCACTTCACGAAGACCGTTGCCATCGAGATAGGTCATGGCTCAGCGGCAGAGCCTCTGCTTGGTGTGCAGAAGGCTGTTGATATGGCCCAAAATCGCACTTGCCTTTTTAGCAATGGCATCACTGCTGACTCATGTTCAGTGTATGGTCTACTAAGACCCCTAGATCCTTTTTGCACATACGACTGAAAAGAGCTGCGGTGGCTCAAGTGGTTAAGACGCTGAACTGCAGGCTGTGGAAGGTCGGTAGTTCAGCAGTTCGAGACCCGAGTGTGCCGCATGGCGGCATGAGCTCCCGTCTCTAGTTCCAGCTCCTGCCAACCTAGCAGTTTGAAAGCAAGAAATTGCAAGTAGATAAATAGGTACCACTTCGGTGGGAAGGTAACAGCGTTCCGTGCACCTTGGTGTTTAGTCATGCCGGCCACATGACCACGGAAACGTCTTCGGACAGCGCTGGTTCTTCGGCTTTGAAATGGAGATGAGCACCGTAACCCTAGAGTCGGACTCGACTGGCTTTCGAGCAAGGGAGCTTTTACCTTTACCTTTACTTACTGCAAGGACAAGTCTCCCCCAACCTATAATTATGCATTTGATTTTCCCTACCTAAATAAAGAACTTTACATTTATCCCCATTTAAATTCATTTTATTTGTTTTAGCCCAGTTTTGCAGCCTGTCAAGATGATCCTGCATCCTGATTTTCTTCCGCCATACTTGCTACCCCTCCCAATTTAGTATCATCTGCAAATTTAATAAGCATTCCCTGTATCCCTTCATCCAAATCATTGATAAAGATGCTGAATAAAAAAGGTCCTTGAGGCAGTCCATTTGTCACTCCTCTCCAAGAAGAAGAGAAACCATTCACAAGCACTCTTTGTCAACCGGTTATGGATCCACCTAACAGTCATAGGATCCAAACCACATTTTTCCAATTTGTCAACAAGAATATTATGTGGAATGTTGTGTCTTGCCATTGACATGTAATGTAAAGCTTGAAACCTCAGCCAGATTGTAATCTGGAACAACACCATTGGCTGAAGCTTGTACAGTAACCAATGAAATTTAAGAGTCTGTGCTGGAGGAAAGACTAATGATTGGATGTTATCCATGTATTGTGATTGGATGTTAACTGTGTAAGGGCGTGGCTACCTCAGCCTGGGAGAGTTTAAAAGGAGCTATGCTCTACTGTTGTTTTGTGGTGTGTCATCTGTTGCTGTGTGATCTTTCAAAGTTCTCGTTCTCAAATAAAGCTGATTCACTTTGTTACTTACTTTGTTGTTGAGTTGCATACTTAACATGGAACCTTATCAAAAGCCATACTGAAATCAAGATATTTATTTATTTATTTATTTAATTTATTTAACTTTCCATTTGCTATACCGCCCTAACCCCTAGGAGTCTCTGGGCGGTTTACATTTGTAGTGGTTCTAATAACCCTTCTTCCCTAACTTGGGCCACACACATGGTAGGGGTGGGGAAACCTACCAGCACCCTAGTTGGAGGGCCTCGTTGTTTCTCCGGCACGGTTAGTTTCTTCCCGGCGATCTCTTCTGGCACTCCTCCCAGCGACTGCCGACCGGCGGGACTGCGCAGGCGCCCGACTCCACGCCTGTTTCCTGGTTCAAGGCTCAGGCTTTGCCTCGTCCGGCGCCGCGCGTCATCGGGCGCCCCTCAGTCTCTCGCCTCCGCAGCCGCTGGTTGTACGATGGTCTGTTCGCCGCCAGGGATCGCTCCATTCGTGCTGTAGCCACTGCATCGTTATTCACCTCCGCCGCCAGATGCTCTGTTGCCACCATTGCCAACGATGATTCCGCCGTTGTCTGCGCCATCTCCATGCTCCTCATCAGAGGCGGGGGCCCCCTACCCTTCTAAGGGTAGGTACCCATTAGCCTACTCGCATAGCTGTTAACTGCTTTCGGTCCGCTGGGTTGGCGGGAGCTGGGACTAGGGGCCGGGATCTCACTCCGGCCGCGGTGGGGATTCGAACAGCCATTGTGGCTGTTCGCTATTGATGTTACTTGCAGGCACTGTACTGTCAAATAAACTATAGCTACAGCATTCCCCTGATCCAACAAGGTAGTAACTTTCTCAAAAAAAGAGATAAGGTTAGTCTGACATGACTTGTTCTTGAGAAACCCATGCTGGCTCTTAGTAATTACAGCCGTCCTTTCTAAATGCTCAAAGACTGACTGTCTATTTGTTCTTAAACTTTGCCAGGTATAGACATCAAGCTGATGGGTCGGTAGTTACCTGGATCCTCTTTTTTCCCCTTCTTGAGGATGGGGACAACATTTGCCCACCTCCAATCTTCAGGGACCTCACCCGTTCTCCAAAAATTCTCAAAAATAATGGGCAGAGGCTCAGAAATTACATCCACGAGTTCTTTTAGTACCCTTGGATGCAGTTCATCTGGCCCTGAGGACAGTTTCATTTAAAGAAACTAGGTATTTATAAACAAACAAATGTGATGAGAAAGTTATGGCTCCTTTTAGGAGTATTAAGAATCTGAGGGAATATCTAGATCACAATAACACTCATAAATGTGTTACCATCAAAGAGTTTTACGTTTACCAGATACTAAGCCTGGTAGCCCAAGTTCATCAGAGCTCAGGATCTAAGGGGGGGTTGGCCCTGGCTAGTATTTGGACGGGAGAACTTCAAGGAAATAAAGGGCTCCTATGCAGAGGCAGGCAGTGGCAAAACTCCTCTAAACCTCTCTTGCCTTGAAAACCCCACAAGGGGTCTCCATATTTCCACCCCCACCAATCTTCCCCAGGGAATTTTTTCCTAAGCAAACGTTAACATGTAATATGAAATATTTCATCAATCCTTTGGATATGAAAAATATACACTAAACGATTTTACAATACCCCTGTAATAAACTTCATGGAAAAACAATAAGGAACTTAAGAACAAGCACCATAGAACATAACAGTAATATAAAATTGAAAAGAACAAGTGCCTCATTGGCTAAACACGTTATTAAAAACAATTCTGGTCCCTCTGACTTAGGGGCTGTGCAAAAATTAACTTGTCAAGCTGAGATACTATTGCTGGGTTATAAGACTCCAGACCCTGGAGTCAGTTTGGTGTAGTGGTTAAGTGCGTGGACTCTAATCTGGGAGAACCTGGTTTGATTCCCCACTCCTCCACTTGCAGCTGCTGGATGACCTTGGGCAAGCCATAGTTCTGTCAGAGCTGTTCTCTCAAGAGCAGTTTTCTCAGAACTCTCTCAGCCCCATCCACCTCACAGGGTGTCTGTTGTGGGGAGAGGAAGGGAAAGGAATTTGTAAACCACACTGAGACTCTGAGTGATGGGCGGGGTATAAATCCAATCTCCTTCTCCTCCTCCTCCTCCTGGGTTAAATTTGACTCTGGAATTGCATCAGTTCAGGAGTCATTTCAAGCAGGAACGGACAGGAATGGCATTCCGGGAGTAACAAGTAAACTCCTCCCCCCCTTTCCCCTCCAAGCGGGTCAAAGGGAAAGGGGGGGGGAAGGGAACCCAGCAGAAGCTTCTGCATGACAGCGAGGCCAGTGCTGCCAGGAAGAAACGTCTGGAAGGAGCATGCCACCTCTGTGGGGTGACTCCAAAGACTGAGGGGGTTTAAAGTTTAAATACCCCCTCTCTGGAGTCGCGCTGCAGTGGCGGCATGCTCCCTTCATTGACGGGAAGGCCATTTGCTGCCACCCCCACCCCCCACCCCCTGCAACTGGGGAGGATCATTATACCCTATATGGAGACCCTGCGCAGACAGTCCCCGATCTGGTCCGGATCTTCCTCAGCGAAGAAGGTTTTCTCATGAAGATGTTTTGGGCTGACAAGATCAAAATATTCTGGTGATTCGAACCAGCAGGGACCTGTAGGGAAGTACCTAGCCAACGGCCGTCCATCATCGATGGCAGCTGAAAATGCATTGGGTCAACCCTCACCCATAACAGAAGCGGCACCTGTAGCGATTCGAAAGGAGTTCTCTTGGTGGCCCTTGTTTGTCAACCACAGCAGTATTTCCAGCCTTCAAGCATTTGTTTCTGTCAGGAAAATGTAGGGGGAGGGAGCACGTCAGGCCTAGCAGCAGCCACTGGACAACTGGACACCATGCAACTTGCACAAGTCATGCGGGCCCAGCCGCTTGCTGCTGCTCAACAGCCGCCGCCCTGTGAAGTGTTGTGTAGTGGTTAGTGTTCCAGACGAGGATTTGGGAGACCCAGGTTTGAATCTGAGTTGGGAAATACCTGGAGATTTTTGGGGTGGAGCCTGAGCGGTGGGTGCCTTCTGACACACTTCTGGTGACGGCAGGGGGTGTGGCATATGAAAATAAGTTGTGCCAATGAGTTGTGCTAATGAGCTCCTGCACCTCTTTTTCTATGAAATGACCCCTGCGTCAGTTTTTGTAAAAAGATGTTGGGTCAATTAAACAATTATATATACTGAATGGTCCTTCCATTGCTAATTGCTGCTGATCTTGTACTCTGGTTGAAGGAACACTGGCAGACAAACAGGTTTTATGATATTCACCTGGGCAGAGGGAAAATTCTTTTAAAACTGAGCCAAAACCTATAGAGGCAAAACCTGTCCGTCTTATCTCTGCTACCTCCCTCAGGTTTTGTTTTTTTAAATGCAATCCTAAGGACAGAATAGGTTCTAGTGCTTATAGTTAGAGGGTTTTGTATCTAGTTGATAGTACGTTTTACAAATTGTAATTTGAATTTAAAAAAAAATTTATTTGCTGATATTATGTTAACTAAATAGCCACTCTTATATAATTATGATATTATATTACAGATTTGCCTGAAGAAGCCTGTCACCAAAATGCATGAGGAATTTTTAGGGGAGTAATAAAACATAATCTGCCTTGGCCTTACTTTTATCCCCCCTGCCAAGCCATCCACCTCTCCCTGAGCCACCACAAAAGCAGTCCGGCCTTCTTCTTTGGGCCTCTGTGGGCTCACCTAATAAAGGATTGCCTGGAGGCAGGCTGACCCCGCTCCTCTTCCAATGCCCTCTGTTTAGGGGTGGACCTATGGTGAGTGAAGGGTATCTGGGCCAATGAGCCTCCCTCCTATCTGCAGGACTATGTAACATAGGTTGGATCGGAACTAAGGGGGGAGGGGTGTTATGTACGTGGACTGCCACCAGGGGTCCGTGGCTAAACCGGAGCTTGGTCCCCAAACACAAAGGGGACCTAGGATCCTAGTCCACCTAGAGTCCACCAATAGCAACCTTGGCGGGAAATTCAAACCCTCCAATGGGGACAGGGCGGCACAGAGGCAGGAGGCAGTCATCTGGGGTGGCCGCGGTGATGAGGACGTCGTTAAAGAACGGCGTCACCCCAGGGATCCCTTTCAACAAAGAGCCCATTAGTTGCTGAAATATCCCCGGGGCCACACTCACGCCAAACTGCAGTCACCTAACCTTAAAAGCCGCCCGGTGCATCACAATAGTCTGAGCCGTGGCCTCATCTACTGGCAGCTGTTGGTATGCCTGCATGAGATCCAACTTGCCAAAAATCTTGGTCCCCACTAAGGAAGCCAATACATGACTCACGACCGGGACAGGGTATGCATGGTCGTGGAGGGCCTTGTTAAATGTACATTTATAGTCCGCGCAGATGCGAATGTTGCCATTGGACTTTACGGGGGTTACAATGGGAGTCTCCCACGGCACATGGGAGACCAGTTCAAGGACCCCTTGTGCCACTAAACAGTCTAGCTCCGCATCGATTTTAGGCTGCAAAGTGAGTGGGGCGGTGTGGAACCACATGCGGATGGGTGCAATTTGGGGGTTGAGTTGAAATGAAACAGGGGGTCCCTTGTAACAACCCAGAGCCCCATCAAAAACCACAGGGAATTTCCCACAAACCTCAGCAAAATCCCTCGGTGCACATTTATTCACTCCTCCCACGGTGATGCCCAATGGCGCAAACCACGCCCGCCCCAATAAGCTAACCAAATTCTCCTCCACTACAATCAACTCCAGGAAACCCTGAAAACCCCTGTACTTCACCCGGAAAGTTCCCACACCCCGTATTGGAACCAGGTTCCTCTGGAAGTCCACCAGGCTCAAGGGCGAAGGCCACAGGTAGGGCCCGCCATTTGGGCAAAGTCTGTTCAGCGTTTCCACAGATTTGATGAAAGCCGCTGACCCTGAGTCCACTTTCATTGGGAAGAGGGACCCCTCCATCGTGACCTGGACCTGGACCTTCGGGGTTGCGGGCAAGTCGGGGAGTCGTAGTACCTGTAGTGAAGGGTAACTGGTCAGGAGGTATAGATCGTCCGCACCTTCGTTGGCCTCGTAGTGCACGGAGGCCTGGCGGGGTGATTGCGGCTGTGGTGGGTGGTTCCAGTTGCCCTTGGATCTGCAGATGCGGGCGAGGTGTCCTTGGTTTCCACATGTGTGGCAGTTGGCATCACGGAACCGGCATGACTTGCGCTCGTGTGCCTCTCCTCAGCTGCCACACGGGGACCGTCCGGCAGGCTTACCAGGGTGTCCAAAGGCTCCGTCGAATCCCACCGGCTTCCGGCGGTGGGGTGCGCAGACGAGACAGACGTCGTCCTCATCTGAGGTCTCGGGTGCTGAGTCGGGGAGCATGAGATGGGACACTGCCGGTGGTCGGTTGCGGTGGGAGGCCTCGTGGGCGATGGCAAGCTGGAGGGCCTCGTCGAGTTTGATGTCGGATGTGCCGATCATCTTTCGGCAGAGCTTCATGTCGCTGATTCCCCAGGCGAACTGGGTCAAGAGGTTCTCCTCCACCTTGGAGAAGTTGCTTTCCATAGTGTGTTGGCGCAGCACAGCCATGAATGTGGTGGCCATCTCGCTGGGCTTCTGGAGGCACCCCTGGAATTCCATCCTCTTGGCCAGCATCATTGGCTTGGCGGTTAGGTACCTGGTCAGGGCTTCTATGATCTCCTCGTATGTACACTTGAGGATAGCCTTCAGGGCCAGGAGGCTCCTCGCGAGCCAGATGATGTTCACGCCACAAGAGCTGAGGAGTAGAGCCTTCTCTTGCCCGCATCGGGTATCTCATGGAAGGCGAGGTGGCATGTTAGCTGGTCCGTCCATGAATCCCAGAGCTCTCCCCGCCAGTGGGGTCGAAAACGTCAAGGTGTCCTGGAGTGAAGGCCATGACTATAGCACGGAGTGGGGGAGTGATGTTCAGTGATGCCGGGCGTGATGCGGTGCCGCTCGGGAGCGGTGCGGGAGTGGTGGCATTATCTGGAACGAAGCTTGGTGCTGCGCTGGGAGGTGAGCCTGGCCTGCACATTGGGATCTCATCCTCGTCACCACTGAAAAGTACTGGGTTCGATGCATGGAGAACTTGGACTACGACATGCATTCAGTTGCATTTATTGTACTTCACAACAAGACAAGGGAAAACGGCCCTGCAAGGCCAACTATATACACTCCCACCTGGCACACCTCTGTCCCCATTGGAGGGTTTGAATTTCCCATCAAGGGTGCTATTGGTGGACTCTAGGTGGACTAGGATCCGAGGTCCCCTTTGTGTTTGGGGACCAAGCTCCAGCTTAGCCACAGACCCCTGGTGGCGGTCCGCGTACATAACAGCACCGTTGCTTTCTTAATGACTCTGCCAATAGTAACTGCCAAATACGGAAGTTTTGAGATGACTTGTCAGTACAAATTTAATTTATCTGTTTAAATATTTATAACCCACATTTTCACAGTACCCAAGACAGCTTGCAAAATAGGGACACTGAAAACATAGTTAAAACACATGTTATTATATTACGTTACATTGAGATTGCTTCACACGTGCATGCAATATTTGACTACAACACCAAGCAATGACTTACGCATGTGAAGCAGCCTTCACAAACTTGTAGAGAGAACTTTCATACCACCTTAAACACAGAATCAGTTGATACAGACATCAAGTCTGACCAAACTGCGCATGTATGAACCAGCTTGTTTCGAAGTGGGAGTAGGGTTGCCAAGTCGTATTTACCTTTTAGCGGTGGGAAGCCTGCACCTCCCTGGGAGTCTTCTCATGCGCACACCCAGAAGTGATGTCATCGTATCGGGCACATTGGGGGCAGGGCCACAATCATTTGAGGGGAAACCATAGAGTTTTCCCTCAAATGATAGAGCGTCCCCCTGCAATGTGCCCAATGCGATGACATCACCTCCAGGTGACGTATTCACACCGAGCACATCTCACACTTTGAGGGTGGGCTTCCCCCCAGCGGCCCGATCCGGGCCTGCGGGGAACGGGCCTTTCGCCCCCCGGGGGACCTGGCAACCCTAAGTGGGAGTCAAAAACACTGTCACTGGAAGTAGGAGCAAGTTCTTACCTAAGACATCACTGTAATACTGGTTCCAATCTCTCAAGATAAATTGATGGAAAATGAAGTCATGTAAGCTATAAAAGAGCAGGTTTTTCATCCTCTCTGTGTAGGACATCCTGTCTGTTAGCTCAGAGGTGCTTGCTGGCACATACGACGGAGGGGCTGGAAGGGCCCCACAGAGACGCTCCAGCGTATTTCCTGCAGAAAATCGGAAGGAATACACGAATGGAATCTGAAGCTTCTCGGCCACCAGTTCGCCGCAAGGCATGAGTGGGTCTGCAATGAGAAGGTCGAAGCCGGCCAGCTGCAGCTTCTTCATTCGCTCTTCATTCAAAACGACCATGTCACAGAGGATTTTGTTCCTGGAGAACAGGTCCATAATCAAGTGATAAAACCTGAAGGAAAACTCCCATAGAGAAATTTCAGGCTTCTCATACATTGACAAGTATAAGAACTCCCTCAGCAAAGCATCCATCTCTGCTGTGGGGAATGGAACCGTGACCTCTTCCAGGTGGAAAGAGGGAAGTCGGCTGGAGTCGGTTTTGTGGAAGAACGAAGGCCACAGCACAGTTATGTGGTGGCCCCTGGCTGTGAGCTCTTTCATGATCACTTTCAGGTTGATCCAGTGGCTGTGGTCTGCCGGCCATACGAGTACATTCCCAGTGGAGGCTGCGCCCAAGCAGACCATCAGGACCAAGGAGTGTCCCAGGCCCCATTTCACAGGCAACATGCTCCAGCTTCCCTCGGCTCCGTTCAGGACACTGAACCCTGACAGGCCCAGCTCTGTGCAGGGCAATTCCTTCATTGTGCAACTTCAGTGCAGGGCACGCCTTCATTACACAACTTTCCACATTGATAAAACCCTGCCACTCCATGGGCAGAGTCCATCAAGGAAACAAATAAGCGTGTGCTACCACCAAAGCCTGACGTGGATGACTCAGCATGATTCTGGCCAGATAGAAAGATGTGTGATGATTACGCCATCCTCTGGAAGTTAGTACACTTCCTCAGTCAAAACTACATTTCTTATATGCCTTAGTCAATGGAACAGGTCTGGGTGACTCCAGTGGTGTTCTCAGCTGACTGCTCCACAGAACCACTTTCAGGGAAGTCAGACTGCACCATGCAGCGGATGGTTCCTGGCTCCCTAAAGCACAGGAAGCACTTGAAAGACATGTCAGCCACGAGGAGAATCTCCCATTATGGGTAACTGCTAGTTCTGTGTTATTTATGATGGGATTCTAACCTAACCTATGTTTACTTTTCCCTTTTCCCCTCACATTAAGAATTTACACCTGAAAAATTCATGGCAGAATTCTCACCAGGCCTCCCCACCCCCTCCACCCTCAGTAATCATTCCCATTTTATAGACACTACTTTACAAATATTAACACCACTTTATACCAGGAGCTGCAGTGGCTCAAGTGGTTAAGACGCTGAACTGCTGGCTGTGGAAGGTCGGTAGTTCAGCCGTTCGAGACCCGAGTGTGCCGCATGACGGAGTGAGCTCCCGTCTCTAGTTCCAGCTCCTGCCAACCTAGCAGTGTGAAAGCAAGAAATTGCAAGTAGATAAATAGGTACCACTTTGGTGGGAAGGTAACAGCGTTCCGTGCGCCTTGGTGTTTAGTCATGCTGGCCACATGACCACGGAAACGTCTTCGGACAGCGCTGGCTCTTCGGCTTTGAAACGGAGATGAGCACCGCAACCCTAGAGTCGGATTCGACTGGCTTTCGAGCAAGGGAACCTTTACCTTTACCTATACCAGACACCCACTGACTCCCAAGCATATCTACACATGCCCCCAGCTACCACCCCTAAGCACACCCAACAATCCATTGTCAAACTTGATGCTACAGCCACATCTGTTCCAGTTCCCCTAACAGGATTCTCATCTTTTTTTAAAAAAAAATTATTTATTTATTATTGAAGCTTATATACATAATCTTACATTAAATCATTATACAATCATTTTACCCCCAGCCTGTTTTATATTTCCCCATATTTACTTTACTTATTATTTATTGCCTCCCCCTCCAGTCCCTTCCTTTTTTTACTCTCCTTCTCTTGGGCTGGTGACTCTGCCTGATCTTTCTGTACTTCCTCTTCCTCTTCCACACTAGAAAGCTCTTGTCCATTCTCATCTTGCAAATCGACTCCCAAATCTGTCAACATCTTCCTTGCTTCTTCTGGATCTCTAGCCGAGTATTTCCTGCCCTCCCTGAACACCAACAAAGTTGCTGGATATGCCCAGGTGAGAATTTTGTCATTAAACAAAGCTTGCGCAAATTGCTGCATGTCCTTTCTTGCTTGTAGCGTTTCCCGTGAAAAGTCTTCTCTTACAATGACCTTTTGTTATTTGAACTGAAGTTCAGTCTTCTGTCGCAGAGATTTATAGATCTCAGCTCTTATCTTTTCTCTTGAAAAAGCCACAATTACATCCCTGGGAGCTCCAGCCCCTCTCCTTGGTGTAAATAACCGATGTGCTCTATATACGCTATCTGAGCCGGAGTTCTATACCATTTCCACATAAATTTCCTCACCAATTCTTTATCTCTATCTATTTTATTTATACCGTTCATTATTTCTTGATTCACTTCCTGATGCATTAACCCTTCTCCCTCCCATTTATTCTGTATAATCCTTATCATCCTCTCCTTATCTCTTACCATCAGTTTATATAGCGCCCCCACTATCCCTTTTTCTTTTACTTTTCTTCTGCTTAATATTTCATCAATTTCTGTTCTCTCCCCGCTTATCCCCTCTAATCTTTCACTCTTACATTAGCCTCTGAGCGCTGTATCATCTCTCTGAGCTCTTTCATTGACTTCACCATATTTTTTTTGCAGCTAAGTAGAAACTTTCAAACCCTGCAGCTGTCTTGCTCACCCAAGATTAGAGACAACTCCTCCAGCCTAATTAGCCTCTGGGAGGGTATTTTCGTTATCTGTTTACTTTCAGTTCGTCTTTTTTTAGGCTTTTAATTAACAAACTCCAGGAGCGATGCGAGTGGGCGTCTATCCAGTTCGACGCATGTGTGGATCTCCCAACAGGATTCTCATCTGAGGAAGCTACAACAGACATTTTTGAAATAGCAATACCTGCATGATGTAGTCATGAGACAGACTGACGATGCCATCAACCTACAACCTATGCTGGATACTGACACTCTCCTCGTCCAATGCAGCCTCAGTTTAAGTTGGGACCTAAAGAGGGACACCCTCACCTTCTGAGGGCCAGCTCAAGAGAAGCAGTTTACCAGACGAGGTGTTTTGTCTACGGTAACCAGCCTGTGTGATCCTTTGGGGTTTGCAGCTCCAGTGCTGCAAGAGAAGCACCTACTATGTACACTCTCCCAGGGAAACAAAAACTGGGACAAACTGTCAGCAAGCTGCCAAATGATTTCTGTATTCTGTATTGTGTTTTCCTATTCTATGCATTCCTTTCCCTATGCCTAATTGCTGCTTTGCCGTGTTATGTATCTTTCAAGGCCACAGGAGGAGAGCAGAGGTAATTGCTTTGTCTTTGTAGTGGAGATGGGCCTTGAGAAGCGTGGACCTGTTTTGCACTAGACAGCGGTTAGTTCCCAAGCCTTTGGCGCGCGCGGGAACTACTCCAAGCACGCACGAGAACCACGCTAATAGGGTAACGCTGATTTGAATGTACTATAACCTCCCATGCGCACAGTACCCCGTTATTCCTAACAGTGATCCTGTACAAGCATTCATTGTAGCAACCAGGGGTCCTCTCCAGAACCCAAGGCTGTTAAAACAAGGGACACACAGCACAAGACCAAGAGGTATCTGCCACCAAGTTACTTTTTAGTTCCCAATCCGCCTGGAGCAAAGTAACTAGAAATCTCCAGGCTCAACACAGGAACACAAGTCAAAGAACCAAGCTCTGCAGCTTCCACCACAAGGCTTGACTAAGAAACACAATTGGTAGTAAGAGACCCAGTAGTTTAAGACACAGGATTAAGGCTTTGAAACTCGTGAGGCTCAGTAACCCAGACAAAATAAAAATATAGTTTCTTTATTTAAATAAATTGTGCAAAGTTATAAAACACGAGACTTAGGTAGTGAGGAAACAAAATAACAAACTCTACGCATATCCAGCATAGCTAATTACTTACAAGCATGTACAAGAGGTTTACCCGTATTAGATTCAAATTGCATCAAAGTCCAAAAGCATGAGGTATAAGTCCAAACAACATCTTCCCTTAGGAGGATAATCCAAGTATTCAAGGCATATTGGAGGGTTGCTTCGAGTATTGACCAAGCATGGCCAAAATACCCAAAGAATCCACACCAGTTACTAAGAACACAGGTTCTTATAGAAAAGGGGGGTCACGAGGGGCTCAGGCCTGTTAGCCACTCATGACCCGGCAACAGTGATGTCACAGTTGCTGGTAACTAGGGTAACCAAAACATCCCATAATACTTGTTTGTGAGCACTGGGGAATCGAAACTTAAAATTCATCAGATAGCCCAATGCCCTCCCAATGCAGGTGTGATCACTTGGGAATGTTGCTAATTAATTAACGGCCGCCAAGGCCACACTGCTAAGGGTTTGCAGCTTGACGTTCTTTGATACTCATTCTTAATAAGATTCTCTCTCTTCCAGATCGTAAACCAGGCTCCGTTCTTGCTGTGAGGCCTGACACAAACCTCTTCCCCTAGACTGGGAAGCATGGAAAAACTCCCTTAGCAGTTTGCAAAGCATACACATATCATGCACCTACATCCCAATCTCATCCACCACTGCCTCCACAGAGAGCTTCACATCTTCTCGGATGCATCAGCCAAGGTAATAGCTGCAGTAGCATACCTCAAGGTCACTGGCGGTGAGAGTTGCATCCATGTAGGCTTCATTATGGGAAAAGCTGTTAGCACTGCAACAAGGATACACCGTCCCAAGGCTGGAACTGTGCAGTGCTGTGTTAGTCATGGAGCTGGCAGATACAGAGGGAAATGGATGTCGAGCTCAAGGCCACAACCTTCTATATGAACAGCAAAGTGAACAACAGAGTGGAACACATCAGATGGTCTTCATGTTCTGAGCAGTGGAGATACATTCCCATGGACCAGAATCTGAAGGATCACACAACATGTTCTATTCCAGCATCTCAACTAGCCAAGTCAACCTGGCTGAAAGGTCCCAAACTGCTCCTACATCCAGACAGAACTTTGCAACATGAGGAGGAACACCACGAGCTCTTAGACCCAGATGGGGACATCGAGGTACAACCTCAAGTCGTTTGCATGACAACAAAGATCGAGAAAAGATGCCACCTGCTGGAGGTACGGTGCTTCAAATGCTTCTCTCATTGGACCCCACTTGTTCTAGGAGTAGCATGTATCATCCACTATGTGTATCACCAGAATACTGGGCTGACCTGACTAGATAAGCAACATTGGGCAGAGAAGCTAAGCCTACACAGCATGCAACATGAGTCTTATTTACAGGAGTTCGGGTGTCTCAGAAGTGAGAAAGCAATACCAAAAACCAGCCCCCTCCTCAAGTTTAGCCCCTGCCTCAATGATGACAGGTTACTCCAGGTAGGGAGATGCTCGAATAAGGTAGATGTGGTCCCAGCAGTGAAGAATCCAATCTTCACTGCTGGTGCAACACTATCATGAACAGCTTCGTCAACAAGGATAGCATCTCACAGAAGAAGCCATTAGGGCAGCAGGCCTGTGGATTGTCAGATCAAAGAGCTGCATTGCTGCGGTAATCCAGAGTTGTATACAGTGTCACAAGCTCAAGGGGGCACTATCAGCAACAGAAGGTGGTGGATCTACCACCAGATTGATTTAGTACAGAGCCTCACTTTTCTAATGTAGGCCTCGACCTGTTTGGACCCTGAATCATGGTGACATGCAAAACTAGGGGCGGGCAGGCCAACAGCAAGCGTTGGGCCATGCTCTTCACATGTCTGAGTATCCGAGCTATTTACATCGAGGTAATCAAGTCCATGGATACCTCCAGCTTCATAAACGCCCTTAGAAGATTCCTTGCCATACGTGGTCCTATCAAGCTACTCAGGTCGGACTGTGGCATGAACTTTGTAGGAGCCTGCAGAGAACTGGGAATAAACAGAAGCACTGACCTCAATCCCACACTCAGCAATTATCTAAGTGCCCAGAACCTGCATGTGGGTATTCAATCCTCCCCACGTGTCACACATGGGAGGAGTGTGGGAATACATGAGAGGCATTGCACACAGAGTTCTAGACTCCAAGCTGGTGGGAACACCTTCCCTTGCACACGAGTCATTGCCTACTCTCCTAGCAGAAGTATCTACTATCATCAATGCCAGGCCTATGGTCCCAGTGTCTTCAGATCCTGAGAACCCGACCACCCTGACACCAGCAACTTTGCTGATGCAAAAGACAAGCAATTGGCCAGCACCCCAAGAGAACTTCATTACCAAATGCAGACAAGTTCAACTCCTCATGAACACCTTCTGGAAGTGATGGAAGCAAGAGTATCTTCCAACTATACAGGGCCAACATAAGTGGGAAAAGGTCGAGCCTAACCTGTGGGAAGGAGACGTCGTCCTGCTGAGAAAGCACCCAGAAATTCATGGCCCATAGGACTCGTAGATTGGACCTTGCCCAGCAAGGACAGACTGGTCTGCAAGATTGAAGTCCATGTCATCAGATGTGATGGCCCTAAGGACCACCCATGGCTGACCAAAACTGCCCAGGCCAATCAGTCACATGGTCCTGCTTGAACTTGAAGGCTGAAACTCAAGTTTTGCATGCCTTAGCTTCTGCCCAGAGTTTAGTTAGCAGTGTAGCATGCAAGATATGCTTAGTTATGTTACAGCTATAGTGCTCCATTAGCAAATGCATGTGGATAGCAGACTCCGTAGAATTCCAGGCAAGAAGTGTACTGCCTCGGCAGAGAATAGAGCAATATATAGCAAGTAGCCTGTCTTAATGTAGAAAGAAGTGCTGTATAGGGGTGTGCAAAAAAAAAAGCCGGTATTTTTCAGCTTCGGTTAAATCAGACCTGAAAAATATCGGTAAATGCCTAATTTCCTCAGTCCAAAACCGGTAAGGTATTCAGATTGAGGAAATATTCGGTATTGCCAAATATATTCAGGGCTGATTTCCACCACCAGAGGGAAAGAATGCCTTCTTTCCCACTGGTAGCCTCTACAGATTTCCATTTCAATTTCACTCCCCCTGAATCAGCTAAGAGTGATATTGACAAGCCTCAGGTCCTAGCTGGAGAAGGGCAGGCAGGGAACCCAGGCACATTTAAAATGCCTTTCTTTCCCTCTGCAAACTGAAGAAGGGAAAAAATGCCATTTAAACATGCCCCCCCACTTCCCTGAGTTTCTCTGCAAAAGTGGAGACACTCAGGGAAGGAAGGGGGCATGTGTGCATACCTGCCCTGCCCTTCCCCAGCCTGCCCGCCACAGTGGGCAGGCTGGGGAAGCAGAGGGTAGGCATGCACACATGCCTGGGTTCCCCTCCTGATCTTCTCCAGGTGCCCCACAGCCGTGGGCTTTCTTTCCTTCCCCAATCTCGGGAAGGGAAAGGAAGGCATTTAAACCTAACAGCTGACTGGCAGCTCAGACTGTTAGGTTTAATTGAGACTTTTTTTTCTGTATAGCAAAAAGAACCTGAAAAAAAGACGGATAATATCAGCTTTTTTGGGTTCATCTATATCGGTAGCCGAATACAGATCAGAGATATGTGATACTCGAAAATTACTGCCAAGGTATTTTTCGGATATCTTTTCAATTTGGCTATAGCCGAATGGTCACCCCTAGTGCTGTACTAGAGCATGCTTCAAAGTCAGATGCTCTGAAGTAGCTTTCCCATTGGCTAGCAGTAGTCTCCATTTCAGGAAAGCTCTTGGAGCGGATGGAAACAGAAACCTTACTGGGGCACAAACCAATAGGATTTAGGCGGGGCTCTTCAACATATGACTATTGCCTGGTTCTTTACCACTTGGCTGAGAAATATTCGTCTTTAAATAGAGGCCGATTATATGCAGCTTTTATTGGCCTTAAGGGGGCCTTTGACTCTATAAATCATCCCAGATTGTGGACCAAACTCAATCAAACTAATATAGATAAAAGACTTCTAGGACTTATTCAGCGATTATATTCGGGTTTAACTGCCCAAGTACAATGTGGGTATGAGGGGAACTTAAGCCCATTTAATTTGAAAAAGGGGGTATGTCAGGGATGTTTGTTGGCACCTTTTTTTGTTTAACCTATAGGTACATGGAAACTGATCTGAGTACATGGAAACCGATGCTTGAATGTGTCCCACCTCATTTTGCATCCATAGATACTGAACCACCAATTTAGTATTAATTTTTGTGTGCACCTGCAGGTGGCAGAAACAGACTGTCAAGTTCCTGATGTCAGCATTCTCAAATGTTTTGCTTTATTGTGTGTCTTTAGAGTTAATGTGAAGTCCATTGAAGGCTGCTTATGGACACCTGCTGAGGTTACTGACTAAAGATGCAGGGAGGCCTCATTTTGATCCAGTCTGTTTTCAGACCTGGAAAACAAACTGCCCTTGAAACACAAAAGGGATCAGAAGCCAGAGAAGGTGATGGGAAGCCAGGCAATACCTGAGGCTTGTACCAATTACTTTGCTATTTAATTCTGTAAATCACAGAATGCATGGGAACAGAATGCAGAAGAGAATCTGAGACTCCTCTCTTCTTGGCCGGCATTTTTTTAATGCCTTGGTTCACATGCCGTCATTAATCCTGATGTAAATACCACTTTTGTTACAAAGCAGATTAGCTAGAACCCTGAGCCCCAAGCCATTCCAAACCACTCAAGTGTCCATTTCCTGCCGGGCACTTTGTTTATGGCACCAGGTGTTTAGAAGGATGGGAAAACAACCCGCTTGCATAAGGAGGCAGGAGGTTTCAAGCAGGCTGTGATGTAAGCAGATCTCCAGGAATGAAGGTTGCTGGAGGATGAAGGAACAGCCATTTGACCAGCTTCTATTCCTTTGAGTCATGAGAAGAGACAGACAGACAAGCCTTGCCAATCAATCTTCCCTCTAGTGTTACAGATTTGCAGAAGAGAAATTAATTAATGAATTAAAATATGAATAAAATGAATTTGCAGAAGAAAATGAATTAATATTTATTAAAAGAAATTCCCAAGCAGAAATCCAGTTGATAGAGAGTAGGGGCAGGGATGGACCCCCCACGGAGAACGAAGAGAAAAGAAATGCCTGTGTGCTCCACCCCATCAACCACACTCGGTCCCTGGGCCCTCCTATGTGGTCATGCCACACCCGGGACAGCTGAGCAAAGCCTGGCATTGTTGGAAGAGAAGAACTCCTAGATACTACCTCACTTCTTCAGTCTTATTTTCATTTATTCTTCGCATCCTCCTGGACTGAATCCTCCTGGATGGAATTGAGACCTAGGTTTCCTGTCTCATTACCAGTGCTGGTATCTCCACGCCTACTACCCCTCTGCATATTACACGCAATCCGATCAAGCTGGCTACTGCCATTTGGCATTTTTTCACAGGATAAATAACCTGTGGATAACATCCACAGTACTCACTTTGTGAATGAGATGCATTATCAGCCTGCAGTTTCTCAGATACTTACCAAGGGTCATCTGGAGTAGGAGGGACAGAAAGAGAGTAGCCTTTTTTGGAAGTATATTTTGCTTTTCAGTTGTGAAAAGTATGCAGACGGAGAGTGATTCAGCAAAGCATACTTTATTCAGTCAGGAACAAGACACTTTGGCCGGCTCGCAGGCCGACATATTCCCTCAGAACCCACCACCACAACACTGTAGTAAGAATGGGAATATAAAGATTTTCATATATAGGTTTTTCCTTCTTGATTGTTCATATTCATATTTCTCTGGTTTTTATAGATTTATTCTGTAAGTAATATTTTATTAGGATGTTAGAAAGGCCTGTTATATAGAAGGCTTTCCTCTTGTAGGTCTGATATTGCTAGCAAGCAATATAATAGGTACAAAGTTCATGATTCTGTAGTTCTTAGGGCAAACCTTTCAATGTCTGGGTCAGATAAGATTTTAGTCTCGTATCAGTAATGAATATGCTCAAGAAGAAGATGAAGAAGAAAAAGAAGAAAGTTGTCAATTTTTGGTTAACTATTTGGTCTAATTGTTTTCCTATTAATTGAGGCATGTTTCCTGATTATGCTGAAAAGAAAGCAATCAATTTTGATGGGTCCTTTGGCCTGTTTTCCATATTTCATTACAATAAAATACAAGAACTTCCTCCTCATTTGACTTCATTTTTGACATGGAATCTAATGTCTACAACAACACACACCCCACTCCCTGATAGGCTATTTACAGTAACCTCACAGTCTGGGACCTAGCCCTTTGATTGGGCCGGCTAGGATCCTCCTGGCCCATTGTCTTTAGGTGCGAAGCTTGAGGTTTTGTCCCTGGACAAGTCCAGACATGCCCGGCCCTGTCATGATGGATACAGTACACCCCTCCCCCCTTGGTCTGCAATGCACCCACAGACAAAGTCCTTCAGGCATGCTGGTAACTTCCTGGTGCGGGTTGAGCGTCGCGGTTCAGGGACGGCTGCTGCTTCTCCCCCGGGAGCCCTTGGCGGCGAGCTGACCGGGAGAGGTGCTGGGTGTGATGGTGCCGGTGATTCCGGCGCCTCCGGAAGAGGTGTCTCTGGTTCCCCCACGAGGGAAGGCCGAGGGTCAGCCTCAGGTGAAGGCCATGGTCTGGTCACCGGAAGTTGGGTCTCTGGAACCTCGGCCAAGTCCGAGTCCTCGGGGTCAAAAGGTAGCGTCCGGCAGTGTAGCTGGTCGATGTGCCGGTGGAGCACTTGGCCGTCCTCACACGAGACCTCGTACGACCTGGGGCCCTGAACTCGGATGATTCGAGCCGGGATCCAGGTGGGGCCCCTGGTGTAGTTCCGCGCATACACGGGATCTTCCAGGAAGAACCCCCTGGCAGCCTCGTGCGTCTCCGTGCTTGGGGCCTCCAGCGATGCCCGATCGGGGTGCAGCCGATCCAGCCGGGTCGCCAGGTGGCGGCCCAGAAGTAGTTCCACTGGACTGCGTCCTGTAGTGGTGTGGGGTGTCATCCACTGGCCAAAAAGGAAGGACGCCAGTTTGTAGTCCCAGCCCGATGAGCCCAGGCGGCGAAGGGTGTCCTTTGTTGTGCAGACCATGCATTCCGCCTGGCCATTGGTCGCGAGGTGAAACGGGGCCGACCGGACGTGGCAGATTCTGTGGTACCTCGTGAAGTCTTGGAATTCCGTTGAGGTGAATGCTGTCCTGTTGTCAGTAACCAGCGTGTCGGGGATCCCCTGGGCACTGAAGATCCGCCACATTGCCTGGATGGCCGCTTTGGAGGACGTAGACTGGGACCACCTCCAGCCACTTACTGTAGGAGTCTACCAGTATGAAGAAATGCAGGCCCTGGAAGGGACCCGCAAAGTCCAAGTGCAACCTTGACCAAGGGCGGTGTGAGGATTCCCAGGCCCTTTCTGGGGCTCGGGGGGGGGGCTCCGGCCATGAGACCTGGCACGGCTGGCACCTTTTTACTACCTCCTCAATGTCTTTGTCCAGCCCTGGCCACCAAACATAGCTCCTGGCCAGGGCCTTCATGCGCACGACCCCCGGGTGCGCCTCGTGCAGGGCGGTGAGAAGCTGTTCCCTTAGGGGTTTGGGAATGACCACCCGGCTTCCCCACAGTATGCAGCCCTTGTGGGCCAACAGTTCATCCTTCCGGGCAGCGAAGGGTGCCAATTCGGGGTCCCCTTTTGTCCCTGGCCACTCCTTCACCACCCAGTCCAAGACCCGACAGAGAAGTTTGTCCTTGGAGGTGCAGCGGGCCACCTCTGTGACGTGGACGGGCTGCTCCGGAAGGGATTCCAGCATTGCTACCGGGAGCGCAGGAGCCGGGTCTGGGTCGCAGGCTGGTAGCGGAAGGCGGCTCAGGGCGTTCGCATGACCCATCGCCTTCCCCGAGCGATGGACGAGGGTGTAGGAATACCCTGCCAGGAAAATGGACCAGCGCAGCACCCGGGGTGAGATCATCTGGGGGGTTTGGCGGTCAGGGGCCAGGAGGCCCAAAAGCAGCTTGTGGTCCATGCATACCGTGAACGGGCAGCCGTACAGGTAGTGGTGAATTTTTTTTACCCCTGCTACAATCGCCAAGGCCTCTTTGTCTATTTGCGCGTAGTTGCGCTCGGCCACCAACAAGGTCCGCGAGTAGTAGGTGACCGGGACCTCGCGACCATCCAGCAGCCGATGGCCCAGAACCGCCCCGACCCCATACAGCGAAGCGTCGCAAGCCAGCACCATGGGGAGGGGCTCGTTGAAATGCGCCAGGACCGAATTCGACACTAGCAGGTCCTTAACCGCTTAAAATGCCGCGGCTTGCAGTGGGCCCCAGACCCACGGTGCCGACTTCTCCAGGAGGCGGTGGAGCGGCTCCGCAACTGCAGCTTTGAGGGGCAAAAAGGAGTGGTAAAAATTCAATAGCCCCAGGAACGCTTGCAGCTCCGGCTTGGATTTTGGGGGTGGTGCACATGTGATGGCTTTCACCTTGTCCGTGGAGGATGGAGGCCGGAGGCGTCGACCGCGAACCCCAGAAATTCCACGTGAGGGACCCCGAGCAGACACTTCTCCCGCTTGACCTTGAGCCCCGCCGCATTGAAGCGATGCAACGCAGCCCATAGCTGGTCAGCGAAAGACGAGTGGTCCGAGGCGGCGATCAACACGTCATCTAAAAACGGCTGGATTCTGGGGATTCCTTTAAGGAGGGAATCCATAAAAGATTTTAAAATACCGGGTGCGACCGAGACTCCGAACTGGAGGTGGTGCACCTTGAACGCTCCCTTGTGCGTTGCGATAGTCTGAGCCTCAGCCGTGGCGGCATCAACCAGCAACTGTTGATACGCCTGGGCTAAGTCTAATTTGCCAAATACCCGGGCACCCGCTAAAGCCGCTAACACATGGCTCACTACAGGCACCGGGTACGCGTGTGCCTGCAGTGCTTTGTTAAGGGTGCATTTGTAGTCCACACAAATGCGTACTTCCCCATTTGGTTTAACTGGGGTGACAATGGGGGTCTCCCACCGGGCCGACGTGACCGGTTGGAGGACCCCTTGTTCCACCAGACGGTCGATTTCTGCCTCAATCTTCAGCTTCATTGCTATTGGCGGCAGCCGGGCCTTAATGCAGTTGGGCCGTACCGCTGGGTCTAGGTCCAGGGATATGGGGGGGCTGTGAAATGCCCCAGGGTGCCATCGAAGACGTGGGGAAATTCCGCGCACACCGAGCCAAAGTCCCGCGACCCGACCTGATGGATTCCCTTAACTGAAAGTCCCAGGGCCTTGAACCAAGAGAGTCCTAGCAAGCTGGAGAGAGGCCTAACCACCACCAGCAGGTCCAAGGTGCCATTAAAGTCTTGGAACTGCACCCGGAACTTGCCCCAACCCCGCACCGCCACTGGGTTCTTATTGAAGTCCCGTAACCGAAAAACCTGTGACTTCCGCAGGGGAGGGCCCCCCCAGGGACACAGCATGCAGAGCATATCCACAGAGATGATGGAGTAGGTCGACCCCGTGTCGATCTCCACGCTGCAGGGGGACCCCTCTATAAGAACTGTGACATGCATCTTGTTGGGGCCATCAGGGGGCAGGTTACAGACCTGGTGTTGTGGAAAGTGGGCCGATACGGAGTGGAGGTCGACGGGCTGTCCTGGCGAAGCAGACCTTGGCGATGTGTCCCAATTTCTTGCAGGCGCGGCATACTGCATTTCGGAAGCGACATGATCTGCGCTCATGGCCTTCCCCACAGCTAGCACACGGAGCTGACGTGGTCACAGCCTTGCCCGGTTTGGAGGATGAGTGTTGCTGGCGAACCTGAAGAACCTCGTCCGAGGCGTCGGAGCCGACGGTCACTTGGGTGCGGTGGACCGCCTTGGTGCGGCGGTCTTGGTGTGCTTTCTCATAAGTGGTGGCTTCCCGGATCACTTTATCCAGGTCCAGGTCGTCCTGGCCGACCAGCTTCTGGCAGAGCTTGGGCTCTCTGAGACCCACCAGGAACTGGGTCAGCAGGGTGTCCACTAGGTGCGGGAAGGAGCAATTGAAATTCAAAAGCTCGCACAGTGCTTTGTGTTGTGTTGGTTGGTACTGCATGATAAAGGGATGTTTGCTTTTGGCCAGTGCAACAATGCTGACAGTGGAGAAAAAGCTTTAAACCCCAGGTGGCTAGAGAAAAACTGACTGGGACTTTGCCTTGGTCCCCCCCCCCTTTTCTTTATTTGTTAAAAAATATCCCAAACAGAAAGAATTAAAAAGTAATCAAGTATAAAAACAATGGTGGAAATTCTATAGATAAGTTACTGTAGATTTTCCGAGTTGTGTGGCCATGGTCTTGGCATTGTAGAACCTGACTTTTTGCCAGTAACTGTGACTGGCATCCACAGAGGTATAAACACAGAAAGATGGAGCACTCTGTGAGTCAAGGTGAGAAGAAAATGGTAGGCAGGTAATTTATATCTACTCCGGAAGGTGGGGTAGGGCTGAGTCATTATCTACAGGGCTATTTTTGGGCAGGAATGCACAGGAACGGAGTTCCAGCTGGCTCCCAAGTTGGCCACGCCCAGCAGGAACCCATTAGCATAATAGGACACACCCAACATCAGAAACTCATTAGGATTGGCTACATTAGGGGTGTGTGGCCTAACATGCAAAGGAGTCCCTGCTACAAAAAAAGGCCCTGGGTTTTGACAACAAACAAGGTAAACAGAATAAGAAGCAAAAGGTGGGTGTGGCTGGATGACCACACTTCTGGTAACATGGGGGTGCGGCCTAATGTGCTAATGAACTGTGCTGTCAGGGGGGTGGCCTAATATGCTAATGAGTTTCTGCTGTTGGATGTGGCCTATTATGCTACTGAGTTCCTGCTGGGCTTTTTCTACAAAAAAAAGCCCTGATCTTGTAGATATAAAGGGAGAGAAAGAAAAGGGGTGGCAGGAAGGAGAAAGAGTGTGATGATGAGAGAAGTAGGGGGAGAAGCAGAAGTGGGAGGAAAAGGACAGCCGCTCCCACAAGTCTCTTGTGGGTCCCGACCTGTATGGCATCATTCTCTAACTGCACAAATTACAGGAGAGACAATCTATTTTAGTATGAATAGTGGTAGTTAATATTTTAGCATCTACATTGGTCAAAGAAATTATTCAAAAAGTCACATGTTGAGTATGGTCTTTGCCAGGTTCTGGAATCATAATGATCTATGCAATTGTATAGCAACGGTAGAAGAAGAAGAGACTGGATTTATAGCCTGCCCTTCGCTGCCCGAAGGAGTCTCAGAATGGCTTACAATCCCTTTGCCTTCCCCTCCCCACAACAGGCACCCCTGAGAGACCTTGCCTTGTCAGGATACGAGCCTTGGCTTTTCCCCAATAGTTAGAGAGAATATATTTATGCTGAATCTACACAATTTATTCTGGATTACTTTGGTGCAGAACTCATTTTTTGCACATATGTTGTCCAGAATTATTATTATTTAATAATTTTTAATCCACATTTCTCCCATCAGTGACTCAGAGCAGATTATAATTAATGGACTTGCCTGCCCTGTGTTTCAACTATGACTATCACACATCACTGCTACCTTAATAAGGACAGAGGCACATTACAAACACATTGGTTGTCAACCACTCAGAGTGTCGTGGCTTCTCCCAAAAAATCCAGGGAGTGGAGGAAAGGTAAAGTATAATGGGGGGGAGGAGTATAATAGAAGGCTGTTGAGGATGCTGAGAATTCTTAGCCCCCACCCCTAAAAAAACTCTACAGCTCCCCATGAGCTCTAAGGAAAGGAAGAATGGCTATTCAACCAATGTAAGGTTGCAATTCTAACCAGGGAATTGGATGCACAAAACATTCTGAAACTTTCCCCAGATAAACCTACATTGGCTTGGGCTACATATCTGCAACACAGGGAGTGAAGATGCACAGCTGGACCACAGACGTTCCTACTTAGGAAGCTGCTTAGTGGGACCACAAGCAACCATGCATCTTTTCCAGTGAGCTCACCAAAGTCTCAGCTTGCTTATTTTCCAACCCAGCTCCTTGAAATCCTTTTAATTCGGGGCCACACCTGTGACTTTCTGCACTCAGAGCATGTGCTCTACTGAATCCTGGTACTTTAGGAAGAGAAACACAGACTTACCTAGAATGTGACTGTAATAAGAATCCCATTCTCCCCAATAGTGCTGGAAAACATAATCTTGTATGTGATAGGATACAATATTTTTTATTCTTTCTCCAAATGACATTCTGTCTGTCAACTCCGACAGAATAGCTGGCACATAGGAAGGAGGAGCCGGTATCATCCCACAATGCCTTTCCACGGTTGAGGCCGGTGTGAATCGTAGCGTGTAAACAAACGGGACTCCCAGCTTCAGAGCCACCAAATCACCACACAGGGTCACTGGGTCAGAAAGTAGGACATGAAAGTGGCTCTTCTGCAACTGGGCCAGGAATTCTTGGTTGGCTAGCACCCCGTCACACATTTGCTTATTGAGCACATTTGTCTTCTTTGTCAGCTTCCCAAGTTCTTTGTAAAACTGGTAGAAAGTCAGAGTGGTTGGCCTGTTGTGCAACCATAGCATTATGATGTCCTTGATGAGGGAGTCAAGGTCATCCTTTCCAAAGGGCACAGGGTACAATTCAAACTTGGCTGCTGGCACATCCCGAGGCTGAATGAAGAGCGCTGCAGTAGACACCAAGATGGTGACGTTGTGTTCCCTCTCAATCATTTTTTGAATGATGATCTTGATATTTAGCCAATGGCTGGCTTCTGTTGGCCAAATCAGCACATTTCCACTGAAAACGTTCCCTACTAAAGTAAGCTGAAGTATAATGATCAGGAAGGAGGCCTTCGCAGCAGCTGCTTTGGTTAAGGCAGAAGCCATGTGGGGCTTGTCTTAAAACAGTTGTTGGTACTTTTCTAGATCACTCCTCGGCTGAGGCGCTGAGTCTTTCTGGGATGTGGGGAAACCTGTCCAGAACTTTCATCAATGGAAATGGTCAAATCTAGAGAGTCTTGTGATTTTTAAAATCATTACGAAGGGAAATACTGTATTCCTGCAGAGTTTAATTTCTGGAATTTAAAAAAACAAAACAGCTTGTATTAATTACATCAGTAACCAATTTCAACCAATGGTATTTGTACGTGTCCAATCCGATTTTTGGCACCTATGCAGAAATTTCTCCAAATGTCACCTATATAAACAGTATATGGTATAGCTTTTCCTGCACTGTACCACCTGAGACCCACAAATTAATGCCGAGTCAGTAGGGTTTCATTTGAGATGCTGTGCCTGCACTCTACTTGGGATGTGCACCAAAAAATTTTTGGCCTGATTCGGATTTGGCCGATTTGGCCAAATCATTTTCAGCCCTCCAAATAACTCCCAAATCCCACTTCCAGCAATGCAAGCCGATTCGGGAGTCATTGGGCTGGCTGAATTACTTTCGGCCCCGTTATACCCTATGGGCCATTGAAGTCAATGGCAAAAACTCATAGGGTATATTCTGGGGGCTGGGGGGAGAGGGTTTGAGGGAGAGGCTCCAAACTCACAGGGTAGCTGCTGGAACCTCTCCCCAAAAGAACCACCAAGTCCTAAAAAGATTGGACCAGGGGGTCCAATTCTACAGGGCCCCAAACAAGTTGCCCCCATTCCCTCTATTGTTCTCTATGGGGGGGAATGTCAAATTTTCCCACGGTCCTGTTAGTGGGCTGGGGTGGGGTTGGAGGGAGAGGCTCCAAATTTTCAGGGTAGCTTCTGGAGTCTCTCCCCACAGAAACCCCCAAGTCCCAAAGATCAGTGGGTCCAATGCTATGGGCACCCAAACAGGTTTCGCCCATTCCCTCCATTGTTTCTAATGGGGAAACCTAACCCAGCCAGCAGACTGAGGGGTGACATGACTGAGGTTTATAAGATTATGCATGGGACAGAGCAGGTAGAGAAAGAAGTACTTTTCTCCCTTTCTCACCATACAAGAACTCGTGGGCACTCCATGAAATTGCTGAGCGGTCGGGTTAGAACAGATAAAAGGAAGTACTTCTTCACCCAAAGAGTGATTAACACTTGGAATTCACTGCCACAGGAAGTGGTGGCGGCTACAAGCATGGACGGCTTCAAAAGGGAATTAGATAAGCATATGGAGGCTGGAGCAGAGTGGTGGTCCCATCAGTGGCTGGCTAGTAGCTATAGATGGGAACTCTTGGTCTCTGGGGCAAGTGATGCTCTGGTGCTGGGGGGGGAGGGGCATGGGAGGGCTACTAGTGTCTTGGCCCTGCTGGTGGACCTCCTGATGGCACCTGGTATTTTTGATGATAATAGAAGACAAAAACAAGTGTAGTTAACAGACTCAACAATTACAACTTGCCAAAAAGCTAAAGAACTTGTAATAGAGAATGATATATACAAAGCAGCTACAATGAAAAAGTACAACATGTAAACAATGGAGAACTGGTATGTGCTACAATGTATAAACAATGGAGAACTACTAAATAATTTGACGTTGTGACCGGATGTTTGATAACAACGTTTCAAAGTTCATCCTTCATCAGGTGTTCTATAATAAAATACATAACTTACTAACAAAAGGAGAGCCATACAAAGAAATTGCAAGGTCAATGTGTAAATCTAACCAACAGCTTACCCCTTTAAGCCGCTGTGGTTTTCAAACTCATACTTACATGCATTGGGAACAGTCTGTGCTAACAGAAAATACAACAAGTCATTCAGTGTAAATACAATGTAAATAGGTATAACATTGCTAAAAGCATTTCTTGCAGCTACTCACAACAAGAGAAATGTTTTGGATCTTGCGTCTTAACACAATACATCTGTCTGGTCTCAATCAAAATTTGAACTTGGCATGTTTTCTTTAAGTACAAGATAAACTTGGTAGTGTGCTGCTCTAGAGGCAGCACAGCTGGTCTGTGTTAGCGAAGCTCCCTAAAATCACACTCAGCTCAGAGCTTACTTATAAGACGCTGAAGCGATTGAAGCTCACGACTGTATTTGCAGTTAAACGCGAACTTACCAGTTTTCCCGGTTGTATTAACTTTGTTCTAGCCTTTGATGTTAACTTTAATTTCTTTGTCTTAAATTATCTTTGGATTTTGACATATGTATATGTAAGCCACTACTTGCTATTTGTAATTTCTATATATCAATAAAAAAATTAAAACTCAAAAAAGTAATTTCACAATAAATAATTAAAACAGTTAAAAACAAAGCTATAAACTAAAGACAGATAGCACTGCAGTTTAGCATAATAATCTTGATAACTGGAGCCTCTACGCTGTCGATCAGACTGTGGGTCTTCCCCTGGTGGGCCATACAAAGATGGCAGCCAGGAGATGGAATGATTGGGTGACCGCTGCCTCACCCAAAGGCCTGGCAGAACAGCTCCATTTTACAGGCCCTGCAAAACTGTAATAGGTCCCACAGGGCCCTGATCTCCAGCAGGAACATGTTTCACCAGGCTGGGGCCAGGGCAGAAAAAGCCCTGGCCCTAGTTGAGGCTAAGCAGACATCCTTTGGGCCGGGGACAACCAGCATACCCCTAGGTCAGCAAGGTGGTGGGTCATAAGATCAGAATTGACCAGGTCAAATGCTGCCATTAGATCTAAAAGCAACAGCACCGCGGACCCACCTCGGTCCAGGTGTCTCCGGAGATAAGGGCAACCAGCGCCGTCTCTGTCCCATGGCCAGGGTGGAACCTGGACAGGAATGGGTTCGGGATGGATGCTTCATCCAAGAAAGCCTGGAACTGATCAGCCACCACTATCTCAACCACCTTACCCAGAAACGGTAAATTAGAAACTAGGCAGTAGTTGGACAGGACTGCAGGATCCAAAGATGGTTTCTTTAAGAATGGGTGAACTACTACCTCCTTCAGTCCGACTGGAAATGTCCCAGAAGAAAGAGACAGGTTGATCATTTCTCCCAGGGGCACCCAAACACCATCCCCACAGGCTTTGATCAGCCAGGATGGGCATGGGTCAAGGAGGCAAGTAGTCAGCCTCACAGCAGCCAGGACCTTGTCAACATCCTCCTGAGATAGTCGGTTGAAAGGGTTCAATATTGGACCTGAAGATGGACAAGAGGCTTCCAGTTCTCTTATGTATCAACTGTGGTTGGGAAGTCCTGGTGGAGCAACAAGACTTTCTCTGTGAAGTACTTCACAAATGCCTCATAGCCAACAGCCACTTCCCTACCATTCTGCTTGCCTTATGGCAATAGAATTAAAGACCAAATAGTCCTAAACAACTGGGCCGGGCGCAGATTCGCAGACACAATGGGGGCTGCATAGAACTCCTTCTTAGTGGATTTCACTGCCATCTCATAGACTCTTATAAACCTACAAGATGTTCTTGCAGCTCCATCATGAGTACCCCACCACACTCACTTTAGCCATCTCAGCTCCCATTTCATCCTCTGCAACTCCAGGTTATACCGTAGGTCTGCTTTGGTTTGAGCGCAGAGAGGGTGTCGGGGGATGATATTGTCAATGGCCTTGGAGAGCCAGTCATGCCAGTCCTCCACCAGCACATCTAATGAACCACCGGGGGCATCCCACAGGGTGTCCTGAAGCCAACTAGGGTCCATTTGGCTCTGTGGGCGAGCATAAATCTGCTTGCCTCCCAAACAAGGAGGAGTCGGCACACTTAGCTGGACCTTCAGGGCAAAGGGGTCTGACCATGGGACTGCATCTGCAGCCACCAGATCCACATTTATCTCCATCCCCAAAATCAAGTCCAGTGTGTGTCAGCTAGCTGCCATGGAGTTCTGTGGGACATTGTATACTCCCAGCTTATGCTCATTCCCCCCCCCCAGCCGTGCACCTTTGGCTTTTGCTGTGCTCATTAGGTACATTCCTATCCCTCTCTGCTAAGGCTGCTTTTGGAACTTAGATAACGCTCAAGGTTGCCTGGTGGAAGATGGGAGGCGTTTCGGGTTTGCTTTGATTATAATGAGCTAGGGCTTGAGAAGCGAAATAATGTTTATGGTTAGAACAGTTTGTTCTCAGGGGTTTGGGCGCCTATTTTACCTGTTTTCCCGCACGCGGGAATTGGACCCATTGGCCACGGTTTGGTATGAATTTGTATATCATCTTGCACCTCGGGGTTAGTCTCCATTCTTAACAATCCTTGACATCAGTTTGACATCAATACCTGGAAAAATTCTAGAGCAGATTATTAAATGCTCTGTCTGTGAGCACCTTGAATGGAATGAGTTAATTGGTAGTAGCCAGCATGGATTTTTCAAGAATAAGTCATGCCAGACCAACCTTATCTCCTTTTTTGACAGAGTTACTAAAATGGTTGACTCTGGCAATGCTGTGGACAAAGTGTATCTAGATTTCAGTAAGGCATTCAACAAAGTTTCTTATGATATCCTTGAGGATAAGCTGGTTAAGTGTGGGCTGCATGGTGCAACTGTTGGATGGATTCATGGTTGGTTGAAAAATTGTACCCAACGAGTGCTCATAAATGGCTCTGCGTCTACTTGGAGGGAAGTCTCAAGTGGAGTGCCGCAGGGCTCGGTCCTGGGCCCTGTGTTGTTCAATGTTTTTATAAATGACCTGGTGGAAGACATAGAGGGGATGCTTATCAAATTTGCAGATGACACAAAGCAGGGTGGGATTGCTAAATCTGAAGAAGACAGCTGGACAGAGTCAGGATTCAAAATGATCTAGACAGGCTGGAACAGTGGGCTGAGACAAATAAAATGAATTTCAATAGAGCTAAGTGCAAAGTCCTACACTTAGGTACAAAAAATCAAAGGCTCAGATATAGAATGGGAGGGACTTGGCTTGACAGCAGCACATGTGAAAGGGATCTAGGTGTTCTGGTTGATCACAAGCTAAACATGAGCCAGCAGTGCGATGTGACTGCAAAGAAAGCTAATGCAATCTTAGGATGCATTAACAGAAGCCTTGTGTCCAGATCACGGGAGGTGGTAGTTCTGCTCTATTCTGCTATGGTCAGGCCTCACCTGAAGTCCTGTGTCCAGTTTTGGGCACCACATTTTAGAAAGGATGTTGACAAGCTCGAGCGTGTCCAGAGGAGGGCAACCAGGATGATGAGAGGGTTGGAATCCAAGTCTTATGAGGAAAGGCTGAAAGAGTTGGGTATGTTTAGCCTGGGAAAGAGAAGGCTTCGAGGGGACAAGATTGCAGTCTTCAAATATTTGAAGGGCTGTCATGTAGAAGATGGAGCAGATCCCTTGCTCCGGATTGCAAGACTAGATCTAATGGGTGGAAATTACAATTGAGTCGTTACCAGCTAAATATTAGGAGAAATTTCCTAACTGTAAGAGTGGTTGAGTAGTGGAACAGACTGCCTCGGGAGGTGTTGGAGGCTCCTTTGCTGGACGTTTTCAAGCGGAGGCTGGATGACCATCTGTTGGGTATGTTGTAGGGCTATCTTTCGGCTATGTTCCTGCAGAGTGCAGGGGTTAGACTAGATGACCTGCGAGATCCCTTCCAACTCTAACATTCTATGATTTGCTGCAGTTCCGCTGGGTCTTGTGACAGCCCTACCTGCCTCTTGATGGTAAATTGTAGATACTGGCAAGTTGGCAACAGTCTCATAGAACAGTGGTGGCAGCAAGTCCACAGTCTTTGGTGGCGGCAGCAAGGCTACAATTCTCCTTTTATAGGAACTTCCTAACAAGTTAGCAGCCAGCTCCCGCCCGTCCAGGAGACGGTGTGCCAGTATTGCCCCGACGCCGTAGGGTGAGGCGTCGCACACCAAGACTACCGGCAGCGCCTCGTCGAAGTGGGCCAGGACCGAGTTAGAGATCAAAAGTTCTTTAACGTTCCGGAACGCGGCAACCTGGCGGGGCCCCAACACCCAGGGGGCCTGCTTGTCTAACAGGCGATGTAGGGGCTCTGCTACCGCCGCCTTGTGGGGCAGAAAGGCGTGGTAGAAATTGAGAATCCCTAAAAACGGCTGTAATTCAGATTTAGACTTCGGGGCTGGGGCTTCCACGATCGCCTTCACTTTTACTCGGGTAGGGTGAAGGCCCTCAGCGTCCACCGTGAAGCCTAGAAAGTCCACTGATGGCACCCCCAGCCGACACTTTTCTAGTTTGACTTTGAGTCCGGCATCCTGGAAACGGCGCAGAACAGTCCAAATCCAAAACAGTCTAGTGGTGGGTGTTGCCTTCTGACACACTTCCGGTGATGTCAGGGGGTGTAGCATATGTAAATGAGTTATGCTAATGAGTTATGCTAATGAGCTCCTGCACCTCTTTTTCTACAAAATGACCCCTGGCAATATTCATGTTAAAATTCTGTAATCATAATTCACTAAACCAATACCAATGAAGATTCTTTCAGTGGCTTGGAAATCACAATGGTTTTACTTTCTGCTCATGTCCTGGGTAGGTATTGAGAGCCAGAAATATAATTGGTAGCCTGCAGGAAAAGTACCTGCATTATTTACAAGAAGTTCTTATGAAAATATCAAGTGTTCTACCAACAGGTCCAGGCACTTCATTTAGTTCAAGATTCTAAATTGCCAATACTACTGCTTTTTTTGCTGTTGTCACTAGTTAGTTTAGGAAGTTTATCTATGTTTTTTTAACATAATCTGTGCATAAATTCTGTGCTTTATATAGAGACTGGTAGAACTGGTACTTGATGATGTCAGCTCATTTTTCAGTGTAATACCTATAACTATTTCGCTCGCCTGTTTCATTTCCCAGTTTTATACCTGTTTAAAGAATTTTTGCCTCGTGCCCAGCATGTTCTGCGAAGAGATACGGATTCTATTTGTTCTCACCTAAGGACAGAGAGGGGCTCATCATTCTACCTATTTCTGTGTCTTCTTTCTGAACCACCTGTTTTCTGAAGCCGTCCTTCCCCCCTCTTTCAATAGTAAGTGCTTTAGTGGGCGATCCCGCCGGGCCATGGCCTCTGGGCTGCTGTGAGGAGAGAACGGAGGAGGGGAGACCACCACAGACTCCGCTCTGGGCTTCGGGGAGGGAGCGCTGGGATAAGCCCTGAATAAGGAGGACTTTCTTTTTCTCATCCAAACCCTCCTGCCACTAGTTCCACAGGGTGTGACGCTTGCATGAGACAGAGGAGTTCTCCCTGCCTTCGCGCTCTCCCCCCCATATCGACAGTTGTACAAACCTGGATTGCGTCCTCTTGTTTCTAACGTAACGAGGCTTTGGCTGTTCTCCTGCGGCTTCTCTGTCTGCCTCCTCCCCAGATCACCCTGCTCCTGCCAGGGCCCCCCGGGGACAGTGCTGTTGCCAGGGCCTCAGTCGTCTGCCTCCTCACATTATCATTATTTTGTTATTATTATTTATTCGATTTATTAGTCACCCTATCCCAGCTATGCCAGGCTCTGGGCGATGTACAAGAGAGGCATAATGCCACTGAAAAGAATGGCGACTTACAGTTTTTCATTCCTTGCTGGACTACTTGGCTGAATGGGGGGGGGCATAAAACTTAACAAAATATACATACAGGAAGAGGGGGGAGGAGGGGGAAGGATGCCAGCCAGTGTAACCAGCCGTTGCTGCCCTCAACCCAAAGGCCTGGCGGAACGTCTCTGCCTCCCAGGCCCTGCGGGATGGCAGAAGGTCCTGCAGCAGGGCCCTGGCGTCGTTCGGCACAGAGTTCCACCAGGACGGGGCCAGGACTGAGAAGGCTCTGATGCTCTTCTTGGTTTTACTCTCTTATTTACTGTCTGATTTAAGTGCGCTCGGGGCTCTTTAGCTCGGAGAAACGACGGCTGAGGTTTACAAGATTATGCATGGGATAGACCAGGTGGAGAAAGAAGTGCTTTTCTCCCTTTCTCACCATACAAGAATTTTCTGTGGGCGCTCCATGAAATTGCTGAGCAGTCGGGTTAGAACAGATAAAAGGGAGTCCTTCTTCACCCAAAGAGTGATTAACAATTGGAATTCACTGCCACAGGAGGTGGTGGCGGCTACAGGCATGGACGGCTTCAAGAGGTCCATCAGTGGCTATTAGCCACAAGGTCTAGATAGGAATTCTTGGTCTGGGGCGAGCGATGCTCTGTATTCTTGGTGCTTCGGGGGGTCAACAGTGGGAGGGCTCCTTGTCTCCTGCCCCCACTGGTGGACCTCCTGATGGCACCTGGTATTTTTGGCCACTGTGTGACAGTGTTGGACTGGATGGGCCTTTGGCCTGATCGAACATTGTTCTTTTATGTTATGTTCTCCATTAGACCCAGACCTTTCTTGAGCGAGTGAAGTTCTCACAAGACACAAGAGGGTGAAGATACAGAATATTATCACCGTTCTTATCAGAGGTAAGAATTGTCTTTGACACTGTCATTGCCCTTTCCAGTTTGGTGTAGTGCCAGTTTGGTGTAGTGGTTAAGTGCATGGACTCTAATCTGGGAGGACTGGGTTTGATTCCTCACTCCTCCACTTGCACCTGGCTGGATGACCTTGGGCAAGCTGTAGTTCTCATAAGAGCTGTTCTTGAAAAAAGAGCAGTTTCTGTCAGAGCTCTCTCAGCCCCACCTACCTCACAGGGTGTCGGGGAGTGAAGGGCGGGGTATAAATCCAATCTCTTCTTCTTTTTCTTTCAAGAGGAACAAAGTGGATGTGGATCTCTGTGAGCCTCTAAGTATTCCCCCTCTCAAAGGTGTCTTTTTTCCATCCATGAGAGGGCACAAAGAGCGAACTGGAAGATCGTTCCATCCACATCCCTACCCCACCAAACACAATTGCTACAAAAATCTGTCCTGAAAGACTCCCTTCCAAGGTGAAGCCAAAAGAGGAGGAACAAGGGTTAGGGGGCTCAGTCCTCCTGGGGAATAACGTGCTGCATGTTTAGGTAAAGATCTGTGACACCTGCCTCAGGCGGAGCTCTTTGTCTTCTCCGCCTCACCCCCATTCCTTCACAACAGCCAGAACAGTGGAAATACATCCATGTCTACAATGACAGGTCAGTCATAGCCATTCTGGCTTATTTATGCCATTGCTTCTCAACATTATCTTCTAACTGACACATTGCAGTGCAATCAGGTAAAACACTTTTGAATTTGGGTGACCTGAGATTTCAGTGCCATGGAGTCCTTTGCATTGTATATAAAATACCTGCTGTTGTTCTTAAAGCTCTCGGATTGAAAAGGATTGTGTACGTTGTGTGTCTTTACCTTCAAAAGGGGGAAGTCTGTTTATAGTCCCTAGAGTTCTTGCAGAAAGATTTAAATCAAGAGACAGTCCTAATTGCTCAGAAACAAAGAAGCAGATAGGTAGAACATAGAATTTATTCCAATCTTGGTTCTTATTTATGTTGATAAAAATATATTTATGCAGCTTGCCTAAAGCAACCCAAGCACTGTCGTGCTTTAACTGTTATCCTCAGCATTTTGCGCAAGGGGAATATGCTGATCACAGCAGGCCCATAAGTATTTATTCAGAAGAGAACAAAGTAAATACTAAATCCTCGGCAGGGGGGCATCCATCTTCCTGCACTAGCAGAGGCCACCTTCCAGAGTATATTCGGGCCCAGGAGCCAAAGGCTGCCAACTTTGGGATGGTAAATTCTAGAGGAGGGAGAGGTTGTGGCGGGGGGGGGACCTTTGTGGGCTAAAATGCCATAGAGATCCCAGCCTCTGAAGCAGCCCCCGTTTCTCCAGGGAAACTGACCTCTGGTGTCTGGAGGTCAGTTGTCATTATGGGGGAGCTCCAGCTGCCGCCTGGAGGTTAGCAACCCCAGGGTGGGATGGTGAAGGAATAGAATAAAGTTTACTGTATTCACAGGTTGTAAATTATTACACACTGAATAGGTTTAAGAATCTACCGTCTTTCTTAAAAGTCTGCTCTCCTGTTTATTTTCTTGGAACAAGCGGCCAACATCAGGGCAAGGCAGAGGGGCAAAGGATGCCGGCATTTCTCGCCACAAACCGTCCTTGGCTCTCCCCTTGGACAGATCCAGCACTGGCCAGGCTACTGCTGGGTTGAGTGTACACACAGCTGCACTGGTGTGTGCCAGCTCCCCTTCCACCCTCAGCTTCCTGCAAATGCTGCACTGGTGTGTGCCAGCTCCCCTTCCATCCTCAGCTTCCTGCAAATGCCTGCCCATATCCACTATGAGGCAAAATACTCTGAACTTCAAATAGATCGATCGCTACAGCTGGTAGACTAATGCACTCTGCCACCTGTGTGGAATGCAGGACGGATTCTGGGCACACAGGCCCCGATGGGCTTCACTGCATTGTTCTACGCTCGGATCTCCCCCTTTCAACATCAGGCCAGTGGGGCAGAATTCTGGTTGGGACCATGCTGGCAAGGGGAATAAGTTCAACCCAGCCCCCCGCCCCGCCGTGCCAGGTACTGGATCACAACCCACCCGGGTGAGCCAACAGTGACCTTACTGGAGACAGAATCAAGCCCTCAGGCGTGTCCCTCTGGGTGGGAAAGAGCAGCTCCTGGGAGCAGTTTTGGACTTGGGGAAGGGCTTCATCCCCCCCATCCCGGTGCTGTGGGGGTCGCCAGTCCCCACATGCAAGCCTTTGAGAGAGAAAAACTGCTGGGAGTTCTGCTGAAAGAGCCCCCAGGCACAAGGTCTGTAGTCGGCGGGAGGCCTCAGGCTCATCTCCTGGTGTTACGTGAAATGACCTGCAGCCTTCAGGGAAGGAGGGAGGGACTGTATTCTTCCAGCCTTCAGCAAATTATGCAAAACGGAATTTCTCAAGAGGGGCTTTTTGCACAGGTAAACAGAACTGTTCTGGAATGGGATGGTCAGAAAATGGCACTGGTAAAGGGACAGGGACTGAGGCCCGCACAGCTGCGTTGCTACCGGTCACGGTACGCCTGCTCCAGACTGGGTAGTTTTTTTCTACACCATTCAACGTATCATGTTTAAATGGTTATGCTTTGTTTAAGCTGATTTAGATCTGTTTCTTTTCAGTGAGAAAGTCCGACTATAAATAACATTGCCATCATCATCTATCTGATCTCAGCAGTAGCACTGGGGGGGGGTGTCATTTCTCTGCAAATTGCATTTTGTGATCAATCAACCCCACCCCAGTTGTTCTCTCAGAGGCATCTCTATGTTTTCTTGAGTGGGTGGGAAGGGGGGAGGCATTTTGTCCACAAGAACGACCCATCGCCTCCCGTGTTGGTATGATCAGGTTCACAAATACACACACACCCCAGTCCACATTGCCCTTGGGGGGGGGGGGAAGTCCAGGGATCAATCCTGCGTCTTCTTGCCTCTGAGCTTTGGAGAAGAGAAGCTGGCCTCTCAAGTTCTTGCACGATTATAAAATCCAGCTGAATAAAACTGATTACCTTGGGTGGGGGTGGGGAGGAAACATGCTCTGTGGTAGATATTAGAAACTGGGGCTCATTTAAAACCTATTAATATCATTCGATCTTTATTTTGAAGAAGAAGGGAAGCTACCTGCACCAGTCCAAAGCCAATACCCCTGAAACGAGACATACCTGGCTTCCTCCTCTCCTGCTCCAGCACTCCCTCTGAACAAGGCAGAACCAAAGAGCACTTAAATAAGATGTTCTCGTCTTAAATGGAGTGAAATCTGAGAATTAGACAGCAAGGTATTGAATGGGCCGTGGCTTTGTCACTTCATCCCTCACTTGGTATAGGATTAGATGATCGAGATTATCTTCTTTAGCCCAGGGCGGATGGGAGCTGCATGATTAGATTTCAGCAAACTCTTCTAAATGAACAATGTTGCTCCGACACATCCTGGATGCACAGAAAGAAATGATGAAATTTTTTGGATGTGCTTTAAGGAAAAGTGACTTTTATCCCATCCAAAGGGAGGGGCCCACATTTTTAAAAAGAGTTTTCAGAGCTTCTTAGAGCACACTGGTGCTTGGAAATGCCCTCTGAATCACCTGGAGGTTTTCTGGGATGTTTGCCCAACATGGTGGAACTTCCTGGTTAGTCGCCACTTGGTGAAAGTCACATGCTGAACCACCCCACCCGTCTCCAGCCACATTTGCCCTCCCTGTGCCCTTCGTAACTGCCCTGTGCCCTGCTCCCATCTCTTGTTGCATGTTTTCTTTCTTAACTGGTAGTAGATATATCACTATTTTATTTTAAGCCAGCCAAAAGCCCTTGGTGCCTTGGGTGGTGGCGAAAATGGTGGGTGTGAAGGGATGGAGAGCAGCCTGCTGTGGATGCTCCGCGACTGCTGCCCACGCCCCTCTGCCACGAAGGCATCCATGAATCCATCACACGGCACCATCCCCATGGAGAAGCAGCCTGGAAGCCTGTTGTTGTTCTCTTCAGTTTCTTCTGATGACCATTCTGTGCGGTGTAAAGTCTGCGTAATAAAACCATCCTGGCTTTTCCCCATCTTCTCGCACTGGCTATCTGCACCCACACTTTGGTTGCCCATGCATGTTGGTCGCTTGCTGCTTTAGGCGATTTGTCTGCTGCTTCTCTAGACCCACTCGAGGTGACTCACAACTAAAACAATTTTTTTAAAGCCAAGAAAATAAAAACCAGTCAGTAAAACAAGTAATAAAATTAATAAATAAAAACAAGCCTCGCTGTGATGATCAGGAGCTCTCTCAGGTCCCCGCCCTTCCAGTAGCAGTTCAGTTCCATCTATTTTGATACACCATGAGCTCAAAAAGTATTAATGGAAACAATAAAAACTACCATGCACAATGCCAGGATCAACAATGACTAAAATGTGCCATTAGAATCCGATGTTTCAGCATTCTTGCACACAGTTCACAATAGAGGGGATCAGTGTCAAGGTTTCAGTTTCACTTCTCTTCGCTTTGCTTCACTGTTCGCCTTGTCATGTATTGGGGGGGGGGATTCCTGAGGGGGGAATGTGGAGGTTGAGTGCTTGCTTATAGTAACCATAATTAATTCTCAAGTCAAGTTGCATCCCTCCGATGGTTCTCATGAGATTTGACCTTGGAGACTCTTTTGCTAGGCTAGAATAGATAACAACCATATATCTGTCAGGGTTGTCATAGAAATGCTAGTGGCCGAATGCTGACGTATGCATGGGATGTGGGGGTGCATTGGGTTTTACCTATAACCTCTGAAGTTTGTGCACTTTCTTCAGTCCTGACAAAGAACCAGTTCCTATAAGTAAACATATCTCTAAATAAAGCTTCACTGCCAAAAGTATTGTGGAGAGTGTTTAAATTGGGGATCTGACAGTCAGTTACTTGAAGACTCACCCATCCGCTTTTGTATTGAACACACCATTATACAAATCTTTGTTAGATTACAAGTAGTTTCTTTATAGAAGTCTGAAAGGAGGACGGAAGTGTAGAATTGCTCTGATCTTCCTGGGGAATTTATTAAAATTGGTATAATATATTGGGAATGTATATAATTATAGATGGGACAGTGTAAATATGTGATCAACCTTTCCCGTTTGATAAGGGCAAACCTACTGGGAATAAGGAATGCGATGACATCTGCCTTCCAAAAAAGCTGTGGGTACAGCATTGAAACATGCCAAAGTGGAGGTTCTCTGGTACTTAGGAATCTCGAAGATAGTCTGGACTGGATCCAGCAATGAGAATCAGCATGTCTTATAACCCTAACACTTACTGGACTGTCAATATCAAATCTGTGGGCTCAGACAACACATTAGGTAAAGGTAAAGGTTTCCCTTGCTCGAAAGCCAGTCTAATCCGACTCTAGGGGTGTGGTGCTCATCTCCGTTTCCAAGCGGAAGACCCAGCGCTGTCCAAAGACGTTTCCGTGGTCCTGGGGCCGGCATGACTAGACGCCAAGGGGCACGGAATGCTGTTACCTTCTTCCCACCGAAGCAGTACCTATTTATCTACTCGCAATTTCTTGCTTTCGAACTGCTAGGTTGGCAGGAGCCTGGACCAGAGACGGGAGCTCACTCCGCACTCGGGTCTGGAACTGCTGGACTACCGACCTTCCAGTCTGCAGTTCAGCGTCTCAACCCCTTGAGCCACCGCAGCCCAGACAACACATTACACAGCATCAAAGCCTTTGTTGACAGCGCTCGGCTTGGCCACCTGCCTCTGCAGGGAGCCAAGGCAATCCTGGCTCTCTGGCGAAGGTGCCTCCTCCACATGCACCTGGCTGCACACAACAGTCCTGCTTCACCCAGGATGAAAAGGAATGAGGAAGGCCTGCTGAAGCCCTCTGTAATTTTCACAAGCTGTGCTGGTAAACTAGCTGCAGAAACAGTCTCTGGTTCTGGGGGGGGATATTTCGCAATCTTTTATTTATTTAAATTCAGGTATTCGCTACTTTTGTTTCATTGCTAGTTCGGCGCTTCGGGGACATCTTCACATGTAAGTGCACAGAGACTGGGGTGGCTCGCTTGGGTCCTTTCTGTACTCTGCAAGACAAGAAGAAGTCAGGTAATTAAGAAGGGGTTGAATCTTGCCAGGCCTGGGGCCATTGCTAATTTGGAAGTGGTTTGATCCTTCCTTTGTGCTAACAGAACCTGCAACTCTCCCCTCGAGCTTGGAGGCGTGAGAGTGCAGCAACTCCCAGTTAGTTCTCCCTTCAGATCCCTTTGGACCTCCTACGCTCGCTGGTGTGTCTAAGCGCCAAGAGGGCAGTAGCTACAGCATTACTTCCCAAGCCCCTGTACAGAAACTAGAGTCAGGCTTCACTCATACCTTGCCAAAGATTTACTTCTGCAGTTCATTAAGATGGCCGATGGGCACCCTCCTTGGAGACAAGGTAATTTGGCTAGCTGCACTGAGACTGAACAATCTAGTTGTATGCAGCAGAGATACACCGCAAAAAACCCTACCCTGACTGCAAGGAGGCAAGTACAGAGCAGGAGATCGTGCAGACTCACAGCAGGCAGCTTCATCTGCAGGCTGGTCCTTCATTGTTCCCCATAAAAGCTTTGTCAATCTATTTTAACCATGAAAAGATTAAGGAAACCGTTCCTAGATATATGCCTGAGAAAGATTTGGCTTCACATTCAGCACAATGAACAGATGTCTGGACAATTCATTGGGTTCAAATTGCAGCACCCAGGGGCTACTCTCAAGGGCTGGATACAGGGCCGGACCTATCACTAGGCCTGCTAGTATTTTGCCTAGGGCGGAGATAGTAGCAGGGCGCCAATTCCCCTGCCACCGCCACCACCAAAAGCCCCCACCCTGCCCAAAGCCGCCCGCTGCTCCTTTCGCCGTGGTGGTGGCAGCGCAGAGGCAGCGTGCATGCTGCTCTGTGCCAGCCGCCGTGTGCCCATGCCAGCTCCTGGGGAGTGCTCAGTCAACGGCCCGGAAGGGGGCGTGGAGCCTCTGGAGCCCGCCCAGCCGCTCCCTTCCCACGTGCACCTTCTGCTTCTCCGAGGCAGGTAAGCGGCGGCGTGGGGAGAGGAAAGGCACTCTGCATACGCGCAGAGGCTAGTTTGCCCTGGTGCAACTGCGCTGGGGGAGGGAGCGGCCCATGAGGGTCGGGGGATGGTTTTTGGAGGCCCAGGTCAACTCTCCTGCTCCCAGCGGGCGGGTCCCTGCAGAGGGAGGGAGGCTCGCTCCTGCCTGGCCCGTCCAGCACCATTGGCGGCGCCCACTGCCTATGCCCGCTGCCGCTGGGCTGCTTCCTGGCCAGGGACCGCGGGAAGTGCTTGGGCCAAGCGGGGGCTCTGGCTTAGAAAGGCCCCCTGGGCAGGCGGGCGGGCAGGCAGGAGGTGGCGGCCGGGAACGGAGCTCTCTCTCAGCCAGCCCTGCTGCTGGGACCCAGCTGGGAGGTCTCCAGGCCCCACCGGGAGGTTGGCATCTGAGGGGGGCGCCACGAGGCAGCCTGGCCTAGGGCACAGAAACCCCTCGGGCTGGCCCTGGCTGGATACTGGCCCTTGGATAGATTTCTTCCTTGGAGATACCTTTCTTGGAAAGATTTGCACTGGATGCTTATTTCCAGGAACAATTCAAAGTGCTTGAGGTCAGACTACCTGAGGGACCACCTCCTTCAGTCCTGTCCATATCCTCTTAAGTGCCAGGCCAAAACATTACTTTTTACCCAGAACATATAACTAAGCAGTTTGATCTTTTAAAAGGTTTTTCAAGGTTCAGACTTAAACTGAAGAAAATTGGGAAAACCACGAGGCCATTCAGGTTTGACCTAGATCGCATCCCTGATGAATATACAGTAGAGGTGAAGAATAGATTCAAGGGTCTGGATTTGATAGATAGAGTGCCTGAAGAACTATGGACGGAGGTTCGTGACATTGTACAGGAGGCAGCAATCACCACCATCCCAAAGAAAAAGAAATGCAAGAAAGCAAAGTGGCTGTCTGATGAGGCTTTACAAATAGCAGAGGAATGAAGGAAAGCGAAAGGCAAAGGCGAAAAGGAAAGATTTACCCAACTGAATGCAGATTTCCAGAGAACAGCAAGGAGAGATAAGGAGGCCTTCCTGAATGAACAGTGCAAAGTAATAGAAGAAAACAATAGAATGGGAAGGACTAGAGATCTCTTCAAGAAAATTGGAGAAATAAAGGGAGCGTTCCATGCAAAGCTGGCCATGATAAAGGACCAAAACGGTAAGGACCTAACAGAAGCAGAAGAGATTAGAAAAATATGGCAAGAATACACAGAAGAACTATACAAGAAAGACCTCGGTGTCCTTGACAACCACGACGGTATAATCACTGACCTCGAGCCAGACATCCTGGAATGTGAAGTGAAATGGGCCTTAGAAAGCATTGCTAACAACAAAGCTAGTGGAGGTGATGGTATCCCAGCTGAGCTATTCAAAGTCTTAAAAGATGATGCTGTTAAAGTGCTGCACTCAATTTGCCAGCAAATTTGGAAAACGCAACAGTGGCCACAGGATTGGAAAAGGTCAGTATACATTCCAATCCCAAAGAAGGGCAACGCCAAGGAATGTTCAAACTATCGCACAATTGCACTCATATCACATGCTAGCAAGGTCATGCTCAAGATCCTACAAGCTAGGCTTCAACAGTACGTGGATAGAGAACTGCCAGAAGTACAAGCTGGGTTTCGAAGAGGTAGAGGAACTAGAGATCAAATTGCCAACATTCGCTGGATTATGGAGAAAGCAAGAGAGTACCAGAAAAATATCTACTTCTGCTTCATTGACTATGCTAAAGCTTTTGACTGTGTGGATCACAACAAACTATGGCAGGTCCTTAAAGAGATGGGAGTACCAGACCACCTCACATGTCTCTTGAGAAACCTGTATAAGGGCCAAGAAGCGACAGTTAGAACCGGATACGGAACAACTGATTGGTTCAGCATAGGAAAAGGAGTACGACAAGGATGTATACTGTCACCTTGCTTATTTAATATATATGCAGAGTACATCATGCGAAATGCTGGCCTGGATGAATCACAAGCGGGAATTAAGATTGCTGGGGAAAAGATCAACAACCTCAGATATGCAGATGATACCACTCTAATGGCTGAAAGTGAAAAGGATCTAAAGAGCCTCTTGCTCAGAGTAAAAGAGGAGAGCGCAAAAGTGGGCTTGAAGCTCAACATCAAAAAAACTAAGATCATGGCATCCGGCCCCATCACTCCTTGGCAAATAGAAGGGGAAGTCGTCGAAGTAGTGACAGACTTCACGTTCTTGGGATCCCAGATAACTGCAGACTGTGACAGCAGCCATGAAATTAAAAGACGCCTGCTCCTTGGGAGAAAAGCGATGGCGAACCTAAACAGCATGATAAAAAGTAGAGACATCACCCTGCCAACAAAAGTCCGCATGGTCAAAGCAATGGTATTCCCAGTAGTCATGTATGGCTGCGAGAGTTGGACTATAAGGAAGGCCGAGCGCCGAAGAATAGATTCTTTTGAACTATGGTGCTGGAGAAGGCTCTTGAGAGTCCCTTGGACTGCAAGGAGATCAAATCAGTCAATCCTAAAAGAAATCAGCCCTGACTGTTCCCTGGAAGGCCAGATAATGAAACTGAAGCTCAAATACTTTGGCCACCAAATGAGAAGGGAGCCCTCACTGGAGAAGAAGACCCTGATGCTGGGAAAGATTGAAGGTCAAAGAAGACGGGGACGGCAAAGGATGAGATGGTTAGACAGTGTCGTAGATGCAACGAACATGAAATTGAGCAAACTTCAGAGGACGGCAGAAGACAGGAGGGCCTGGTGGGAGCTGGTCCATGGGGTCGCGAAGAGTCGGACTCGACTGTGCGACTGAACAACAACAAGAAGGTTCATTTTAGGCTGCTAAAAGAAGAACAGTGCATGCCACCTTGAGGAAGGCTGGGATTAAAAAAGCACTAAATAAATAAGTAAAAAAAAATGAGAGAGAGAGAGAGAGAGAGAGGTCCTCTTGGAAAGGGATCTCTGTCAGTTCCTTTTGACAGTGACATCACACAGTCCAGGCTCCCAATGGGGCTTCCGCTCCACTTGTAAAGCTCGCAGTCTGTGAAGGAGACGGAACAGCAGGACAGCCCTCAGCATCCTAAAGCTCCGGCACAGCAGTCTTCCCCTACTTACCTTTTGGTCGACACGTGATCACTGACCATCTTCTGTAAGGCAGGCATCCTGTCCTTCGAACGGAGATCAGGAAATGAAGTCTGCACCTGAGCCTCTGCACATAAACGGGAAGAACGCCATTTCTTGCCCTTGGGAATTTCGACAAAGGAAGTCTGAACCTGCGCTTCAGTACATACGGGAGGTCTTGACTTCCCTTCCACTTTGCAAATCTGCTCTGGTTTCTTCTCCTCTTGGCTCTCCAGGAGTATTGGGAATAAAGGCGAATCTCTGTCAAAGGATAAGCCAAGGCTAGCAGTTTGCATTTGCACTTCTGCTTCCTGTCTGGTGGTCCATACCTCTAGCAGGGATGTTGGCGACTGAGGATCCACCGGCACAAGGAGAGCAGCTTCCGCACTGGCAGGCTTCGGCAGGCACACTGGGCTGGCAGTTCGCGACGGGACAGTGGATTCAAGAGCGACACCAGCCACATTGGCCTTGGAGGTCAGCATCTGGGCCCCGGGTAGTCCTTCCAGGGTCTGCATGTCCAGCTGCGAGGTCTGGGCCTTGGTGTCACCTGGGGATGGGCTTGGCTTTGGCGACTCAGAGCTTTCCACTGGCTCCCTTGCCCTCCACATTTCAAGCAAAGAGGTTTGCTTCTCAGGGGCGAGTTGATCTGGGGATGGAGATGCAGGTGTGGCTATTTGCATTGGGCTTTCAGACTGTGACTGGAGAAGTCGCTCTTCCATAGATTTTGGCAAATCCGACCAAGAAGTTTGTATCTGGCCATTACATAGTTCTTTTGCCTTCCATATGTCAAAGAAGGAGGTTTGCACCTCAGTGTCAGCTTGAGATGGGAGAAGAGACTCAATTGTTTCCAGTGTAGGTGACTGCACTACATTTTCAGGTTGTGGTGGAAGGAGAGGTTCTTCAACAGATTTTGACATAGTCAGCTGAGAGGTCTGGGCCAGGGAATCGCTTACGTCTTTTGTCTTCCATATGTCAACGAGGGAGGTTTGCACCTCGGTGTTGATTTGAGATGGAGGCGAAGACAAAGTGGTCTCAGACACAGGAAACGGCACCACTTTTTCAGGTTGTGAGGGGAGAGGAGGTTCTTGCAAGGATGGTGACGTATCTGTCTGAGAGGTCTGTGCTTGGGCATCCCTTATTCCTTTTGTCTTCCATATGTCAAGGAGGGAGGTTTGCACCTCAGTGTTGATTTGAGATGGAGGTGAAGACAAAGTGGTCTCAGACACGGGAAACTGCACCACTTTTTCAGGTTGTGAGGGGAGAGGAGGTTCTTCCAAGGATGGTGACGTATCTGTCTGAGAGGTCTGTGCTTGGGCATCCCTTATTCCTTTTGTCTTCCATATGTCAAGGAGGGAGGTTTGCACCTCGGTGTTGATTTGAGATGGATGTGAGGACAAAGTGGTCTCAGACACGGGAAACTGCACCACTTTTTCAGGTTGTGAGGGGAGAGGAGGTTCTTCCAAGGATGGTGACGTATCTGTCTGAGAGGTCTGTGCTTGGGCATCCCTTACTCCTTTTGTCTTCCATATGTCAAGGAGGGAGGTTTGCACCTCAGTGTTGATTTGAGATGGAGGCGAAGACAAAGTGGTCTCAGACACAGGAAACGGCACCACTTTTTCAGGTTGTGAGGGGAGAGGAGGTTCTTGCAAGGATGGTGACATATCAGTCTGAGAGGTTTGTACTCGGGCATCCCTTAGGTCTTTTGTCTTCCTTATGTCCAGGAGGGAGGTTTGCACCTCGGTGTCCATTTGTGATCGTGGAGGGGGTTCTAATTCTGCCTCTTTCATATCCAGCATGGAGGTCTGTAGCTGAACATCAGCATGCAATCGTGACGAACGCCACCTGTTTCCCACAGGGATTTCAACATCTGAGGTCTGCACCACAGCATCAGTTTGTGATGACAGAGGAAGCTCTTTTTGTGCATCGGGGATCTTGAGTAAGGAAGTCTGTACCCATATATCAGTTTTGTCTTTTCCTCCCCACATATCTGGCAAAGAGGTTTGTGTCTCCAAATCGGCTTGCAATGGACGAATCTCTTCTTTGGGGTCCAGGAGTCCTGGTGCCTTCTGCTCCGCACTGCCTGGTTCTTCCGTTTTATGTGTTTCAAGGAAGGAGGTCTGTGCCAGCCTATCAATTTTTGGAGTGAGAGGAGTCTCAGCCACCTGATTGGGCAACTCCTCTGCTGAGGTCTGTGTTTGAACTGCAGCCTTTTCACTTGCCTTCCACATGTCAACCAATGATGTTTGCGCCTGACTGTCCATTACTAATGGAGGCGAGGGCTCAGAAGTCTGGATCTGGGCATCCACTAAGCCTCTTGCTTGCCATATTTCAAGCAAGGAAGTTTGTGTCTGGGTGTCATTCCATGATGATTGATAGCAAGATTTCACTTCTTCCACTGCCGACTGAAGTCCCGAGGTCTGCACCTCAGCATCAGCTTGCAGGCGTGACGCCCGCCACCGGTTTCCCTGCGGTATTTCAACAGAGAACGTTTGTACCTCACTGTCCACTGTTGGTGATAAAAGAGGTTCCCTTTGGATAGGAGCCTGAGAGGCTGTTTGCACTTCTGGAAATTCATGGTACCACTTGCGGATCTGAGCCTCCATGAGTTGAGGTGTAATAAGATACTCCCTTCCTTCTGTTACCTCCTCCTGATTTCCATCCGTGGCCTCCACCAGAGACAAGGAAGAGGACTTATGGAGATCAGCATCTGAAGTCCTTCCCTGGGACTCAGCATGTGACGAAGACGACCACTTCTTCATTAGTTCTATGATGTCAGAGGTTTGCATCTGAACATCTCTTGTTGGGGATGGGAGGCAAGGCTTCCCTATCGGCTCACAATCTGAGGACGTTTCTACTTGTGCTGAAGAAGGGAGCTTTTTCAGAAGCTCAGTGTTTAAGACCTGACCTTGAGTTGCAGAGTCGGACAATGAAGAAGGTATCCTCTGTAATCCATAACTTGAAGTTTGCACGTGTGGGTCAGTCACTGACAGGGAAGAAACCTTCTTCAGCAGTTCAGGACGGGAAGCTGATTCCACGGTTTCAATCTGTGACAGCACAGAAAGCTTCTTTAGAAGTCCAATAGTTGACGGGTGGACTTGCCCGCTAGACTGTTGTGACAAGCTCCACTTATCCTCTTCCTGAATCTCAGGGCTAGAGGTCTGTATGCCAATTTCAGTCAGTTTGGATGGGGGTGATTTCTCCTTTAGGGCAAGAGAGGCCTCCAACTCCTCTGCTGGCATCACTGATTTTTGTAATGTAAGCGTTGAAGGTTGCACCTGTATTACACCTTGCGGCAGAGGAACCAGCTTTTCCAGTGAAATATTTGATACCTGTACCTGGGCAGCAGCTTTTAGCCTGGCAGAACGCCAGTCGTTCCCAGGCGGTATTTCCACAGGTAACGTCTGCGCCCCAGCATCAATATATAAGGGATATAATGTGCAGAAGTCCATCTCTGACAACTGAGAAGATGATCTCTTACTCTGTTGCTCAGTTTCCATGGACGATGTCTCTTCCTTTTCTGACATATAGTCTGAAAATGAGGTCTGTACTTGGATGTCCATTTCTGAAGGCGGCATTTCAAGATCTGAAGTTTGTACCTGGGTCTCAACTAAGGTTGGTAAAGAAGCTGTTTTCTCCGGTGTGGCTGTGCAGGAGGGCTGCACCTGGATTGAGATCACTGACTGCTTTGCAGGTAAGGAAAGAAATGAGGTCTGCACCTCGGCCTCCCTTTCTCCAGGCAAAGAAAGCAGCGATGTTTGCACTTGAGCTTCAGTGCATGAGTCTCTTGGCAGCTCCGTCAGTGAAGTCTGTATTTGGGCCTCCGTTTCAAATGGGGCTAGACTCCGTAAGGACAGGAAGGACGTTTGCACCTGGGCCTCGGCTTCCCTCGGTAAACTCAGAAACGAGGTTTGCATCTCAGCATCCATCTCTGGGGCTGACTCCTCCTCCTCAATGGGCAATGAAGCAGATGACGTTTGCACTTCAACCTCATTGTGCAGCCGTGACCACCGCCACCTGTTGCCTTCCGGGATGTCCATGTTCGAAGTTTGCACCTCGGCCTCAATATACAAGTCTTCATCTTCCTGTGGGGGGGGCGGGGGGGGGAGAAGGCTGCATGAATCTTACTTTCAAAATGAGAGCTGACAAGAGACACCCCACTTTCTCCTTTTCCTTCAGATCAACACTAACTGGACACTATAAATCAGGGTTCTGTACGAGATGAATTATGGAGCCCATGGATGAGGGGAGGAGAGGAATATGAAATTAAATAAAAATTGTTCATCGTTTGGGGACAGACTAATCTGCTGATTCAGCAACCAAAATTGCGCAAAGCCTGTGTACATATCCAGATCACACAAAGTGATGGTATCGCTGTACTCTGCTCTGGTTAGAGGGCTGTGTTCACTTTTGGGCACCACAATTTAAGAAAGATATAGACAAGCTGGAATGTGTCCAGAGGAAGGCAACCAAGATGGTGAGGGGTCTGGAGACCAAGTCCTATGAGGAAAGGTTGAAGGAACTGGGTACGTTTAGCCTGGGAGAGGTGATAGGATAGCCATCTTCAAGTATCTGAAGGGCTGTTGTATAGAGGATGATGTGGAGTTCTTTTCTGTTGCCCCAGGGGGTCGGACCAGAACCAACGGGTTGAAATTAAATCAAAAGAGTTTTTGGCTAAACATTAGGAAGAACTTCCTGACAGAGAGGTTCCTTGGTGGAACAGGCTTCCTTGGGAGGTGGTGGGCTGTCCTTCTTGGGAGGTTTTCAGACAGAGGCTAGATGGCCATCTGACAGCAATGCTGCTTCTGTGAACTTAGGGAAGATAATGAGAGGGGGGGGCAGGAAGGGTCGCCTCAGTGCTTAGTTTTCGTGGCCCTTTCTTACATGCCCAGGGAAATCCTGATCGCCCATTTGGGGTCAGGCAGCAATTTTTCTGCAGCCAGGGATCCTGGAGGGGTTTTTTTTGCCCTCTTCTGGGAATGGAGCAGGGGTCACTGGGTGTGTGTGTGTGTAGGGGGGGGGGTGGAGGTCTTTCTGAATTTCCTGGCTTGTGCAGGGGGCTGGACTAGATGATCCTGGAGGTCCCTTCCAACTCTATGATTCTGTGTTTCTACATATCTAAACCGGGATTAACTGACACTTCCTCCAGGATCTCTATCACCAAGCTACAACTCCCCGGGTTCTCTGAGGGAAGGTATTGGGATAGAACATGGTGGGGGGGGAGGTGGGAAAGAGAGAGCCTGGATCCCGCGGTGCTCACGCAGAGTGCAGCAGGCCCAGGGCCCAGACATTCCCTCCCGGGCAGCTACTGCCACCACCTGGGCATATCTTAAGAACTTCAGGGGATCCTGCCAAGCCACCCCCAGGTCACCTTGAGCACGGGTGTGGGGGTGCACCACGGGGGCTTTCACCTCTCTACAAGGCAAGCTGCCTTCTCTTTCTCTTTCTCTTACTGTTGCATAAAGGGAAATACAACCAAACCATTCTTTCAGTAACTACAGATCCAATGTTAAAGGTTTACTCTCTAAGCATGCACAGAGTTACTGGTCCTGGCCAGCTAAACACTCGCAAGGTATTTGCTCACACCCCTCCTTCAGGTGTGGGCCAGGCCATGCATTCGCTCACCAGGATCTGACAACTGACTGAATGATGGCACCCAGCTGGCCAACTGACAAAAGGCTCCCATTTTCCCAGGCCCCATTTCTTCCTGTGCCAAGAAAGGAGGGGATTTCTTGTGTATCCATCGTAACACCAGGCTCTCATTCAACTGTTCACTCCAAAATGGATCTGGCCAATATGCTCTTTCCCAGGATCATGTGTCTTTTGCAGGACCCGGGGAGAGAGCAAGATGCAGCTCCCTTCAATGAGGCGCATATTTTGTTGCCAAAGTGAATAGGGGGCATGGGGAGTCTGAGGAAACGGCAAAAAGGCAACTGCCTTGGCTGTTTCCACTGGTGCACACAGCAAGAGAGCGAAGCCTGAAGCGTTAGAAGCCTTCTTCCCCTTGCAGTGTTTGGAGCTGGGCAGAATGACTGAGGTTTTTAAAGGTCAGTCCCAGTCTGAACGGGTGACTGTCAGGTCAGGCACCCATGGTCCAACTTGTGTCACACATAATCTGCATTTTGGCCCTTAGCTGTTGTGTCCGCTGACTGCCACCAGGGGCCAGCGAACACTCCAGAGCTTGACTCTGGAGTAACAATGGGGACTAGGCTCCTGGTCTCTCCACTGGGGAACCAATGGGACCGTGGTGGGAGATTTAAACCCTCCAACGGGACCTAGGGGTGTGTCCCAGGTATGTATATAGTTGGCCTGCCGGCTGTTTGTCTTTTGTTGTGTACCAGTAAACCATGCTGATCACTACATCGCCCTTAGTGGTTTCTCCATGCGTCTAACCCACTACACTTCAGCTGTTTATGGAAAGGAGACCCCACAGTGTTTTAGCTGGGCTAAAGATTTGCAGATAGTGAAGCTGTTACTGTGGCGAAGGAATTTCAGCCAAATGCCCTGCCCCCTGCAACACGCACACACAAACAGAGCTGAGAGTTGAACCTCGGGTGTCTCTTGGGCCTTTTACGCTCTGATACTTTCTCTCATGTTCACAGCCCCTTCTCCATCACGGTATTTTTTTCAGTCTACATTTCCTCCCGCTTTCACCTTGCATGTCCATGGGGGGGGGGTTGTTTGTTTGTTTTTAGTTCTGTATTGATTTCCGTACATTCAGCTCTCAGTTCACTTTTCGTTTGCTGTTTTCCCGGCTTTTCTGAAAGTGGTTTTGTGGCTATTTCACCCCTTGCTCCTCTTCAATGCCAATGGTCATTCAAAAGCATACATTTCCCCTAGAATTTCCCCCCTGCCCTTTCCCCGCCCCTCAGGGGCCACTCCCCCCCAACACTGAGGGGTCCTTCTGGCCACCCTGCCCCTTCTGCCATCTTCCCCCCCCCCTTCATTGGTGCTCACTTTCCCCGTCAAGTTAAGGGGGTTTCTTTACATGCAGGATGAGTTCAGCAAAATCAGTCTTTCACTAAACTGGGTTCTCTGGGCTAGAACATGATTCACAGGGAAAGGCTGAGGTGGCGGTTTGTGTGTGTGTGCGTGCGTGTGTGTGTGTGTGTGTAGGAGCCGATCCCGAGGGGGGAGTTCTCTCTGCTGGGGCTCTGCTGGGCAGCCCGTTTTAACCCGGACAGCTCCAGAGGGCCTGCCAAGGGGCCTGCCCGGTTTCAACCCGCCGGCCCGGAGAGGGCATTGCACAGAGCTGAACTCACAGTGGGGAGCCGTCCAGCTCGTCCCACGGCCCTGGGGAGAGAGGGAGGAATCCGCCACCCCACCCCTCCACAAGCAGCCGTCGTGGGCCAGGACAAGCCCATCCTCCTCCGAACCTGGAAGGAGAAATCTTCCGCCTGCCTCCCGTGCCTCTGCCCCTCAGAGCAGGGAAGGGTGAGGGGGAGCACCGGCAGGCAGCTGAGGGAGGAGGAGGAGGAGGAGGAGGAGGAAGACCAGGAGGGGTGAGGCTGGCTGTGTGTGTAGGGGGGGGGGCTGTTTGCTGTTAATCAGAAGTTACCGACAGTCAAGCAGCTCCTTCACTCAACACACACAGGAACAGCAGAGCCGCCCTCTCCCCTGGTTGGAAAAGGGCTTCTCAGCTCCTTGTCAATTTCTGGACCAGCCTGGTCAGTTTCAGCAGTGGGTCCCCCCCCCCCTTTGCCCGCCTTCCATTCTGTTCCCTGTGACATTCAAGGCACTAAGGCTAAAAGGCAGGCACGAGCCATGAACGATGAGGACTTAAATGGAAGGTGCTTGCTGGACACGACAGTGCAGCTGCGATGGGGCAACTGCATACATTTTTAAAAAATTGGACACTGTCCACCACAGGTCACAGGTGAGGTTCCACCCCGATTTTGAAAAGTGCTGGGGTGGGGTGGGGTTGTAGTAAGACTGGTGCAGACGGCAGGCACAGAAATCCAAAGTCACGTTTAAAGGCTCAGCTGTTCGGGTTCTCTGCCGCCAGTGGGGAGTGCGGAAAGGGCCTTACCCCGTCAGCTGCCTGGACTTTGTGGGAGGCGGCACCGGTCCCCTCCCCGCCACCACGTGTTCTCCACCCTCCTTCCTTCAGTGAGCCCCCCTCAGAGCCCGCTGGAGAAGTGGCAAGAGGCGGGAGGGAAGGACAGAGAGCTTCCAGAGAGGCAGAGAAACAGGAAGGAAGGAACACAAAAAGCCACAAAGGACGGCTGAAAAGCAGGGAGTGGAAATGGAGCACAGGAGGACTGAGGCGCGGAGGGAGCTTGAACAGAGACGAGGAAGGAGCATTGGGCGGGTCAGGAGGTGGGGCGGCAGGCATCAGGAAACACACTCTCGCCGACTGCTCTTGAGTTTCTCACTTAGGAAACCCTGGTAAGATTCCAAGAAACCACAAAGCGGTTTGAAAACCACCATGTCCCCCAATGACTGCCTCATGGAAGATGCAAGGGAGTAAAGGCTTGGAAGACACAAATGTTTCCGAGACAGCTACAGGTGGGTTACGGCATCACCTTCCAGGGCGCACACCTTTCCTTTGCTCCACTTTCACTTCTAGTCAAACTGATTTTACAGGGGGCTGAAACAATTAAAAACCTAAACAGATCTTTTACCAAAGACAAGAGTGACATGAGTATTCACACCACTGACACCACGCTGTCTTTCAAACCACATTCAGCTCTCGGTGGGGGGGCGAGGCCATCGTCCCTGTCCACAGAGAATCTGCCACCCCCACCCCACCCCGTCGCTTGTTACCTGCTCCAACTCTGGGCCTGGCGGAGGCTTCGCATGATCAGACTCACTGATATTAATGCTGCAAGACATGAGGCAAGACATGATTTCAGAGTCTGCTAGATCTGGAAACGGCACCCAAGACATTATGTCTATCAGAGATATTGTGCATCTATAGCGGCACTGTGAGAAAAAAAAAATTCACGGGGGGGGGGGGGGAGCTGAAGCGGGAGTAGGTTATAATGAATGATGAAGGCATCCGGCAATTCCACTTTGGAATTACCTGAAGGGTAATGCATGTCCCGCCGAGCTGGTATCCACTGCAGAAGCTGCTACAATAGCAAAGTTGAAGGATAAGAAAATGATTTTTTGAAAAAATCTAAAACCTAAGTAGCCAAGTAGCTAATGAGAAATGAGCACCAGCTAGAAAAGGGGAAGGGGCCTAAAGGCTTATTCAGCCGTGGAATAGCAAACGTATTGCAGTCCAGTCCTTCCATCGCTACGGCTGTGGCACAGAATGCAATGCGCTGCCTCCTCTACGGCATCCGGTCAGACCGGCCCCCTTTTCACTCGTGATTGCCAACCTCCAGGTGCAGCCTGGAGATCTCCTGGAATCAGAACTCCTCTCCAGGCTACAGACTCCGCTTCTCCTGGAGAAAAGGTGGACCCCTCCGGAGGGTGGACTCTCTGGCACCGTGACCCCACTGGAGACTCTGCCCCCCCCAGGCTCCACCCCCAACGCCTCCAGGAATTTCCCTACCCAGAGCTGACAACTCTAATTTCACTCCTTCTCCAAAAATGTAATTTGCCCAACCCAAACACTTCCCTCTCATTCTGTTCACATCTTACCCTCCTGATCCTCAGCCTCTGGATACCAGAGATTCATTGGCACACGGGGGCAAACATGTGACAGCCGGGGGGGGGGCACGGATGGGGGAAACCTTTCCTCCCCTGGTTTTTTCCCAAGGACTTTTTTCAATTTTTCCAATGGAAAAATTTGGTGAGCGCTGGAAAAAAACTACAAAATATTTTCTTTGAGAAATACTTCTTAAAACAAGGTTTTTCACAGTCAAAATGTAGAACATGGAAATTTTGGGGAGCACTGAAAAAAAACCCTCCTGTGAAGTATTTCTTTCTGGGTAAAGCATTTTTTTAAAATTCCAAATGTACAGAGCATGTACAAAGCTGAGAACTTCCCCAATTATTTCACTTTACTCAAGCAGAAAATACTTCATGTAAGGGTCTTTTTCCAGTGTTCTCCAAAATTTCCTGATTTTTAAAACTGGAAAAACTGGAGAAACACTGGGAAAAAAACTCCTATGATTATTTTCATTTTGGAACGAGTGAAGTGAAAAATGAGGGTGTAGTATGAATGTGTAGTATGAATGATAATGATAATTTTATGTATACCATACATACCCCATTTTCAAAAATGTTCTTGTTTAAATGTAAATAATTTTGACAATGAATATGCCATGATGTGCTTAATAAGACATTATGAAATAGTTCCGTGTTTCCAATTTTACGTGTCGCCTGTGGCTTGCCTACTCTTTGTTGGCACTGCTCCTTCATTCTGCATTCCCGGTTTTATTGCACTGTTCACTTGTCTTATTCTGCCTGATTACATGCAATTTATGTCATACAATCTACCTTGACTCTCAGCAAGGAAGCTGGCCTTTAAACAGGTAGCCATGGGGACAAATACCTGCCTTGTGAATCGGCAGACAGCTCTTTTTGCCAAATTTAACACGCTCCTCTTACCAGTCAGCTTGCTGTCCCCTCACTGGTACCCCAGACAGCTGTACAAATCCCTGGGCTCTGAGGGCTTCTCAGGTGAGATGTAAGGCACGGGCCCATCTGCATGCAACTCGGGCATTCATGTGACTTATGTTTTGTAGAAGCGAAATATCAATTGGGCAGGCGTCTATGGGTGACTGTGGCTCCATTCAGTGGACTGAGAAAAAGGAAGCTTACCAGGTTGAAGACTGCGTTTCTGGTGGGCCAGCACAGCAAAAAAATTTTCTCCAGCTTCCTACAAAACAGAAAGAAGGCCGATTCAGGCAACAGGCATCACTGTGGGTTCCTCTCAGGAATACCTGCTTCCAGACAACACACGGAGCTGGACCTTGATTCCAGTTGGCCTCTTACACACACACACACACACACACACACACACACACACATACACACACATGGTGCCAGCCACGCAAAGCTCCAGAACAGGAGAAAGAGAAGCGAAGTACAGCAAGAGCAAGAGAGACCATCCACCAGAACAGAAGAACACGGCCAGTTCTGGGACATACATTCAACCCCTACATTTGATCCCTACCTGAGTTTCACGTTAAAAGTGGCTCTCGTCCCCCCACGCCCCCCTCACCTCCTGCCGCTTTCTGTCAGATATTCTCCCTCCTCCCCCTCCTGTTTCCTCTTCCCTCCCCCTCTCGTGCAATTGTAGGGGGTAGCAGCTGGGCTCCAACCAGACGCCAGCCCCAGCAGGTTCCATACATCACCCGAGCGGCCCTGGTGTCTTTGCAGCCAGAGCCTGCTCACAGTACAGTCAAGGCAGATACAACCAGCCTGGATGTGTATATCCCTGTTGGCAGGAAACAACGCAGGCTCACTTTACGAATGAAACTGGGGTCTGTATCCCATATTCAGCTGCACACACCTTGGCTGTAGCATGAGAATGACTCCATGCACGTACAAAGGACAATCAAACGTACCCTCTAGAGAGACTGTACATCTGTCCACCGTAACTTGTGAACAGAGCTAAGACCAGAAGAGAGACGAGCTCCGTCAACCTGCGCCTGCTCTCCTCTCCTCTGTCCTGACCAGGTCTGCCAATGGTCTTAGTAAGCAAGCAGAGCAGCAGAGGCCGATCCTCTTCCCACCACCAAAGTTCCCTCTGCCCAAGGCCATCAAGTGCCAACGACCACCCCCACCCCCCCGCGCATCACTTCAGGACCACAGAACCCAGTGAAACCAACACAGAGTGCCGGCAGGACTAAAGGCTTGGAGAGCGAGGGGAAAACAGCCATCTACGCCGGGCTGGCCAACTGGCCTCAGGAGGACCTCGCCACAGTAATCCATTCCAGTGTCACCTCGAGACTAGACCACTGTAACGCGCTCTATGCTGGGATACCTTTGAAGACGCTTCGGAAGCTGCAAGTGGTCCAGAACGTAGATTGCTGGCAGGAGTGTCCTGGTCAGCGCATGTAACACCTACCCTATGGCAGCTGCACTGGCTCCCAGTTAGTTTCTGGTGCCAGTTCAGGTGTTGGTACTTACCTTTAAAGCCCTAAATGGCCTGGGACCCTCGTACCTTCGGGACTGCCTCCATCTTCTCCTATATTAATCTCGGAATTTACTGAGGGTCCCTGGCCCACAAACTGCCCACCCTGTGCCAACAAGGGCCAGGGCCTTCCCGTGGAACCAGCTGCCCGAAGAGGTGTGTGCCTTGCGGGGCCTCCCTCCGTTCCGCAGGGCACGCGAGGCTGCTCTTTTTCAGGCGGCCTTTGGGCGACTGTGACCCACCAGGCAGCTGGTCTGCTTCAGCTGTGTCTTCACCATCCACACACCCTACCCTGCTTGATGGTGGGTAGATTTTAATGGGGAGAGATCTTTAACGGCTTTGTATTTAAAATACTGTTTATTCTATCTTTGTGTTGTTTTTTATTGGCATCGTTTACATGCTGTTAACAGTCCGGCAAGGAAGTCCCAAGTTCTGTTTGGGGGGAGAGGGGATAAACAAATAAAAAGTCATTCTAATCCCTCACCATACTGTAGGAGGTTAAGACCTAATAAATGGCTGCCTAAAGTCCCCCGGCTGAGGACACGAGCAAAGTGCACGCTGCCGTGGGCGGTCTGTACGAACTGACTGTAAAGTGGTTTCCATACAGGTGAGACGCATTCACGGAGCACACAGACGTATTTGTTACGTCGCTTCCGAGAGCAGCATGACCCTCTGGGAACACAGTGCCAGCCTGGGGCTACCCCTGATTCAGCAAGGCAGGCTTTCTCCTAAGAAACGCGGGGTGTCATGTGGGCACACGCCCTAGGGCCAAAACCCGGCTGGTGACGGGCAAAAGAGCGGTGGCCAAGGGCCTGAACCTGGGCAAGTGGACGGTCTGGCATTCGTGACTGAGTTCTGGCTTGAAGAAAGGGAGGAAGGGGCAGGCTGGCACCAGGCCTCCCGGCCCAATCGCAGGCTAAGCTTGACCGGCAGGGGTGGGGCCATCTTAGCCTGTCATCAGACCCGCTTCCTTGCCGGTCCAATACTCCCTCTGAAGGCTGAGTGGTGCCTGGTGCCGGGATCTCAAGGCAGACCAAGGGTTCTGTCGGCGCACTGCTCCGCCCTCGGCCTCATGTTTAGCGATTTATTTGCTTCAATCATACACCCTCCTCCTCCCTCTCCTCCTCCCTTTTACCCTTGCCACAGCTTTGGTGGGGCTGCTGAGGATGAGAGGCCGGCGCCCCCAGGGGAGAGTGGGGACTCCAGCCTGCGTCTCCCAGCCCCTCACTCGGGGGCACCCGGACCCCCCGGACCCTGCCGCTCCCCCTTCTGCGCCGGTCCCGGCCACGGAGACCCCCAGGGTGCTGGTGCTGAAGGGTTTCCGGGTGAGGTGCAGGACTCCGGGGCCACTGGAACAACTCCAGGGCTGCCTCGGGTCATACGCTATCTGGTCCCAGCCACGTCACCCCCTCAGAGGGGCAATTCTGATCTATGTTTTCCCTTGGAATTAAATCCAAACAAATGGTGACCATATAAACTAAGCTTGTTATTCCTGTTCGGTCCTTGTATCTGTTAAACACCTTCATTATGTTGTATGCTAATTTGCTGCTCACCCTCTAGCTATATGTATGGACTGGTAACTTCCATTTCAATGTGTCTGAATAGGTGAAGAATGGATCTGAAGAAGTGAATAAAACTTGGTTGGTCATGAAGAAGTGATGGGATTTATACCCCATGGCCCTCCACTACCGAGTGAGTCTCAGAGCGATTTACAGTCCCTTTCCCTCCCCCTCCCCACCACAGACACCCGGTGAGGTCGGTGGGGCTGAGAGAGCTCTGAGAGAACTGCCCTTGAGAGAACTTGTAAGTGACCCAAGGTCACACCAGCAGGTGTATGTGGCGGAGTGAGGAATGGGACGGAGTGGGGCATGTGGCTGAGTGGGGAACCAAACCCGGTCCTCCCAGATTAGAGTCCGCACTCCTAACCACCACGCCGAATTGGCGCCACTGGGCTGGAATGTCGTCCTGTTGCTTCCGACCCGCATGGCTACCCACTGGCTCTACTTCTGTCTGGCATATCCCGTGAGGACCTCCTGCCGCACACCCCGGCCTGCCTTCCCCGCAGGGCTTCCTGGCC
>NW_015164282.1:154052-156036 GCF_001447785.1 Gekko japonicus
GCTCGTCCGGCCTGGGGCAGCGGCGCGGGGAGGCGAGGCGAGGCGAGGCGAGGGCGGCTGTCTGCCCGGCTGGCTACCCGGGGGCCGGCAGTGGCGGCCTGGACCGCTGCGCCCGCCCGACGTCACCGGGGGGCTTTTTGGCGTCACCCGGCCGGGATTCTTCGCCTGGCGGCGGCGGGGCGAGGGCGGAGGCGGGAGCGGCGCCACCACCGGGGAGCTCCTGCTGCGGAGAGGCGGCAAAGGAGGAGGAGGAGGAAGAAGAAGAGCAGCCGCAGGGAAGCGGGGCTTCGGCCGCCCTCGCCCTCCGGCCCCGGTTCTCGCCCGGCTCCTTGCTTGCTTGCTACGGGGACCCTGCGGGGAGGGAGCCTCCCTCCGGCCCTGGTTCGCCGAGGGTGGGAAGGAGTCGGCATTGCCCCGCTGAAGACTCAGGGCGGGGAGGAGTCCTCGGCCGGCGGCTCCTCGGCACCCTCGAGGCTTGCAAGGCTGCCCGCACTGCTCCGCGCCCTCGAGCCACAGGAGGAGGAGGAGGAGGAGGAGGAGGACCCCCCTCCACTCATTCTGGTTAATTACAGACACACACACCCCCCCCAAGGCACACGCATCAAACAAACTAAGGTCCTGGCATCCGGCCCCATCACTCCTTGGCAAATAGAAGGGGAAATTGTGGAAGTAGTGACAGACTTCACAGGTGACAGCAGCCATGAAATTAAAAGACGCCTGCTCCTTGGGAGGAAAGCGATGGCGAACCTAGACAGCATGATAAAAAGTAGAGACATCACCCTGCCAACAAAAATACGCATGGTCCAAGCAATAGTCGTGTGTGGCTGCGAGAGTTGGACTATAAGGAAGGCCGAGCGCTGAAGAATAGATTCTTTTGAACTATGGTGCTGGAGAAGACTCTTGAGACTATGGTGCTGGAGAAGACTCCCTGACTGTTCCCTGGAAGGCCAGATAATGAAGCTGAAGCTCAAATACTTTGGCTACCCAATGAGAAGGGAGCACTCCCTGGAGCAGAAGACCCTGATGCTGGGAAAGATTGAGGGTCAAAGAAGACGGGGACGGCAAAGGATGAGATGGTTAGACAGTGTCACCGATGCAACGACAAAGACAGGAGGGCCTGGCGGGATCTGGTCCATGGGGTTGCGAAGAGTCGGACTCGACTGTGCGACTGAACAACAACAAAAAGGCGTACGCACACACACCCCTTCACCAGCACACACCACCCGCCGGAGACAACCACTTTTCAAAGCTGCTGAGCGAGGGAAGAATGCCCCACAGAGGTTTCCGTACTCCCCTGTTTTCAAAGCAATATGGTGAGACCCTTCACAGCCAGCCTTGAAAGTTTAAGTGGTGTTTGTCCTGTGTGTGCTGCGTGGCCCACATTAGAGTCAGGTGTGACTGGAGCAGCTCAAAAGGCCCTGCCCCAAGTTCGAGTCCATCTCACCCCTTGACTGGAAGGAATCTTGCCCTGGAAACAGCAAGAAATTATAGCGTTGGAAGGACGCTCCAGGGTCATCTACTCCAACCCCCTGCACAAGGCAAGAAATTCACAAACACCTCCCCCCCACCCTCTGTGTCCCGAAGAGGGCAAAAAAACCTCTCCAGGATCCCTGGCAAAACTGGCCTGGAGAAAAATTGCTGCCTGAACCCAATAAGGCGATCAGCATTTCCCTGGACGTGTAAGAAAGGGCCATGAGAACTAAGCACTGAGGCTGCAACCCTTCCTGCCCTCCCTCTCATCCACAGAATCAGCATTGCTGTCAGGTGGCCATCTAGCCTCTGTCTGAAAACCTCCAAAGAAGGAGAGCCCACCACCTCCCGAGGAAGCCTGGTCCACTGAGGAACCACTCTGTCAGGAAGTTCTTCCAAATGTTTAGCCGAAAACTCTTCGGATTTAATTTCAACCCATTGGTTCTGGTCTGATCTCCTGAGGCAACAGAAAACAAGTCTGCACCATCCTCTAGATGACAGCCCTTCAAGTGAT
>NW_015164282.1:156352-163745 GCF_001447785.1 Gekko japonicus
AGGAATGCCCTCGCCTTGGGCCCGGCGTTCTGGTCTTCAAACTGGGCTCGCAACGCCCACATAAAAGCGTCCAGATTCATTAGTTCCGGACCCTGGGTGTTGTGCAGCCCCACATACTAAGCCGCCGCAGGGCCCCTGAGCCGAGCCGCCACCACATCTACTCGTCTGGGAACAGGTGGCCCGATCTTTCCACAAACTTCATCACTCGGACCACGAAATAGGAGAGTTCCTCGGGGTTCCCATCAAAGGTGGCTTCGATGAGGTCTTTCGGGCGAGGTATTGTCCGTTCTCTCGGGCTGCCAGGACGTAACGCTGGAACCGAGACATTGGGCGGGCCTGGTTGCAGGGCATCCTTAGGCCAGGGTGGCTGCTGCGGTGGGGCCGACAGGGCAACCGGCCTTGTGGGGACCGCCGGTCGGGCCTCCCTCTCCTCCCTTATGGCTTGGGTTACCAGCTGTGGGATTGCCTGGATGACGTCCTCCAACGTCCGCTGCATTTGCCGTCTGTCTCGATCCGCCACTTCCATCCGCTGGGTTAGTTCCAATCCCTCCTCCGGGGACACCCAGCCACTTCTCACCTTCGTCCTCTCCGTCACCCATGCCCTGGGTAATGGCTCGAATGGTGCCCCAAAGGGGGGGGAACCCCACTGCCCCGGAAAATCCCCGGTCGAATCGGCTGTCTCTCGGTGGCCCCTGCATGAGCATATAAGTTTCGGCAGTAGAGTCTGCTGGAGCTTGGCCGATAATCATGGCCGGGCGGCCGCCTCGAGGTCAGGAACACCAGGGTCGATGTCATCTTCGGAACAGCTCCCGCGTCAGCTGCAGTTACTGGCAGCGTGGTAGACACCGGCACCGTCGACTGGGTCGTGGGGGTCCCCTCACCAGTCGTGTTAGGATTCGGGACCCCCCTGGAGTCGTCTTTCTCAGGAATTGGTTTCTCCTCTCCGTTGCTCATCTCGGTTGTAGAGAGATGCGCGGAGATAGAGAATGAAGGATTCTTAACAGAATGTCAGAACCCACAGCCAACAACGAAGTACACGCATTCAGGAATGGTAATACTTTTATTGCAGAGCTATAGATGCAGTAACATAGGCACTGTTAAGAATGGCGGTGGCCCCATGGCATAATTGGATATAGGGTATTCGTATGCACCCCCCCACAGCACTGACCAATTAGGCACCCTCCCGCTCGCGGGATAAAGCTTAGAGACCGTTAGGTAGCTGGAGCTGAGAACCAACACTCTCCCACGGCACCTAGGAAAACGCAGACAATACAACACCCTCCTGCACATCCGTATAGATAAGCATTTCGGCGCACAGCAGAAAAAGCACAGAAAGGAATGCAGTAGCAATTAACCAGACACAGACCAAGCTCCCCAACCTTCATGGCAGCATAGCTGACACTGGCCCAGCCTCCCTGATGGCTTCCAGCACACTTCCCCAACTGCCAAATTCAGGGAGAGTGCTCCTACCGTGGCATAGGTCCTTGCTAAGAAGGGATTTTTAGAAATTTGACCCCTAAGTGGGTAAAAAGGGGGAAAATGTGCTCCCTCCATTGATTCCTTTGTGGCTGCCAGGCAGCTGACCCTCTGCACCTCCCACAATCTGATTGGTCAGCTGCAGAGCTCAGTGTTCTGAGGTAAAAAAAAAGCCAACAGTTACAGGGGACTGCAGACAGCTAATGACAGTTGAGGAAATCAGGAGTGGCTAAGAACCACCTGTGAGGTGAAGCAAAGCTGCTGGCCCAGCCTCTCTGATGGCTTCCAACACACTCCCCCCACCTCCTACACCTAACAGGCGGTTGTCTGTCAGGTGCAGCAGGGTGTTTAAAGCCATGAGGGAGCCCGCCTCAGCAATAACGCCTTAGTGATCCTGCCGGCCCAGCCTCCACAGTGGCTTCTAATACTCCTCCCTCCTCCCCGTACTACACTGGACAGGCAGATGCCAGGGGGAGGCAACTTAGGAATGCAGCAAAGTGCGGGGCACTGAGCTGCACAGGCCAAGTACCAGCAAGATCACCCTGAGGTGCTCAGAACAACACAGTTTCCATATGAGCAAAACAATCCAGGAACACAAGTAGAGAGGCCACCACTTTTGTGGAAGGTGGCAGGAATTGGCTTAACAGACGACTACTTCTTAAATGGACAGTTTCATGTTGCTTGCTCCAGAGTAAGCTCATCAAGCAGCCTGGTGATCCTAGCACCTGAGGGCAGAACCACCAATGTGGTTTAGAGAGAGGTCCTTCAGTAGAGAGAGAAAAAGTACGTATGTCTCACTTGATTTCGTACACTACATTCTTCTCCATTAGAATTCCTACAACAAATGTATTATAACTGGATTTACGGAACTTAAATACCGTAGCGAAGCACGGGCATCAGGCTAGTCCTCCCTATGACAGCCCTTAGAGTACTTGAAGATGGTGATCATATCACCTCTCAGTCGTCTCCTCTCCAGGCTCCTTCAACCTTTCCTCACAGGACTTTGTCTCCAGACCCCTCACCATCTTCGTTGCCCTCCTCTGGACACGTTCCAGCTGAAATTGTGGTGCCCAAAACTGAACACAATACTCTAGGTGAGGTCTAACCAGAGCAGAGTAAAGTGCTACCATCACTTTGTGTGGTCTGGACACTATACTGCTGTTGATACAGCCCAAAAACACATAAAGACATTAACCAACGTCTCTATTGGTTAATAACTTTGGCTATAAGTGGGGGTGTTTGTGTGTGTGCAGAAATTGCCACGTTGAAGTTCTTGAGTGGCTAAGGCTGGCAATGGATGCACGATGCAAAGTCTCATACATAAATGGGGTCCACTCTTGGGGGGGGGGACTTGGACACCCCTGGAATACAGCCTGGCTAATTCATCCTCTAACATGCTACTTTTAACCCTAATAGATGGGGTTTAAAAAAAAAATGATGTGTCCCTAATTTAATTTTTTAAAAGTGCCTCTGCTGTCAGACAACCCTGTCAGTTTCCTGCGTTTGAAGGGAGGGCCATAGGCGTTGGTCAGCATTGCAATAGGGCAGAGGCGCAAGACACTCCCCACTGCCGCTGTAGGAAAGTATTTTGCCCCTCAGGAATGTCGGATGGCAATTTTAACAGAATTGGGGTAAGAGAACGTGTGCTGTGTAGACCCCAGCAATGTCCGCCACCAGCACGGGAGCCAATCAGGGCAGCGCTCTGAAGCAGCCAATAGGATCCCTGGGCTGGGGAACAGGGAAGGCCTCATGAGGGTCCCCTTAATCGGAAGGGGGGTGTTGAGAATGGAGGGAGAAGTGGGGAGCCCTGTGAAGCAGCTTGTTGGGAATCCGAGCCAGGCTCAGGGGAGATACCAGAGCTTTGGTTACGTTTCTCTCTCTCCATAGCTGTGTTTTTAAACCAGCCCAAGAGAAGGCATGTAAAGTTTGACACCAAACATCCCACTACACCGGGCTGGTGGTTAATATTTAATAGCACCTCCACTGTGTCGGTGTTTTTGCTGAAATGAACTTTGTCCTCGCTGGCTTTTAAAAGCAAACTCTCTCATGCCAGTCCATTTCCCCTCACTCATCAGTGCAGGCTTGGGTGGCCCATACTCTTTCCTACTGGAAACAGCAGTGCAGGGGGCTAGCTGGGGAATTGGGACTGGGGAGAACTTTCTGTGGGGACTTGTCTAGCCCCCAACAAATCAGTCACAGCACAGAACTATTTCATACTCAGCACAGCTCACCCCTGCCAGTGAGTTCTGCTTAGCCAAAATGGGCATTTTCCATCTGCTTTCAGTGCTCCAAGGTGAAGGAATGTTATTCTAATGATGTGTTACTTGAGAAGGTGGATATGTAAACCATCAGGTGGCTCACTGAACGCTCGTTCACCCAACTGGGGTCCACTGCACCTTGAAGGGCAGCACAATTTATTCCAGCATAAGCTTTTGGGAGTTAGAGTTTACTTCACATGATGCAATGCAGTATAAATCCATCATATATATAAAACAAGCAAAACCCCAGAAACTGCGAAGTCACCCCCTGGTGTGCGGATAGCTAAATCCGCACATCGGGGGGACCGGGGGGGAGGGAGAGGTTTGTGCGCACGTGGAGCGGTCCCCACGTCTGCACAAAAATCAGAAACCCTGAAAAAAAACCGGGGGGATGTTTAAATCCCCTCGAAACTGGCAGAGCGTCTCCTGCGCATGCGCAGGGAACGCTCTGCAAAGTCCACCGCCGCTTCGGGGGGGGGAGAGCAGCGCAGGCATCGACAGCTTCCCGAGCAACCCACGCTAATGAAACACCGGGGGGGGGCGTGGCAGAGAAGCCGGTCAGGAGGGAGAGCCGCCACCGGTCACACAGGGCAGCGGGCGGGCGGCGGGAGAACGCCGCGGCTTCCCTCCCTGCCCTCCCAAAAGGAGCCGATTCAGGGTCAGGGCCGACTGTACACGGACCCGACCTGAGGCTAGGCAGCCGAGGCCTTGGAGGGGGGAACCCCCTGGCCGGCCGGAGTCCCTCGCAAGTCCCACGGAGCGGGAGGGGGCGGCCAAGTGCAGCGGCTCTCGCGCCACCCCTTCAGGCCTCCGAGGGGCTTTTGCCGGGGGGGGGCGTGGCAGAGAAGCCGGTCAGGAGGGAGAGCCGCCGCCGGTCACACAGGGCAGCGGGCGGGCGGCGGGAGAACGCCGCGGCTTCCCTCCCTCCTGCCCTCCCAAAAGGGGCCGATTCAGGGTGAGGGCCGACTGTACACGGAGCCGACCCGAGGCTAGGCGGCCGAGGCCTTGGAGGGGGGAACCCCCAGGCCGGCCGGAGTCCCTCGCAAGTCCCACGGAGCGGAGCGGGAGGGGGGCGGCCAAGCGCAGCGGCTCTCGCGACGCCCCTTCAGGCCTCCGAGGGTCTGTTCTCGCAAGGCCAATAGAGTTATTTAGGACAGGCATTTTATTTAAATAGAAATAAATAGTACGAATTGCCGCCGCGTCTGCGGCATCCTGTAAGAGCTTCCAGAATCAAAAGTCCCTTCCTACACAAGAGTGAAAAATCCACATCATTCCCACATGCGAAGCAGGTAGGAAAAAGAGCTAGCAAAAATGCCAGCGGTGCAGAAGAGAGAAAATTGTTCTGTCTGCTTGCATGACCATGCGGAAATGTCTCTTCAGAACACGGCCAGCTTCTTCCCCAGAGAGGAGGTCCCTGGAGGCTAAGAGGCACACACCATTGCCTCTGTGTGGTCCAGTGAGAGACAAAAAAGGGGTAGGTGGGAAGGGACTTTAACTGTTATTGCTCGCTCTCTCCCCCCCGCGAGTTTCGCGGGTTTTCTTTCTTGTATATATCTAATTCCCAACATGCCCTCTCCGTGCAGATATTTACATCCGCACATCGGGGGCACTTGGGGGGCAGGGAGATTTTCCTGCACATTTGGGGCAATCCCCAGATGTGCAAAAAAATCTGAAAAGTTGAAAAAAATATAGGGGGGATATTTAAATCCCCCCAAAGTAAAAGAGAACGGCTTCGCCACCACCAGGGAGGGGGCGGGAGAAGGCTTGGCCAGCCGGCGGTTGTAAGCTGCTTAGCCCTCACTGAGAAAGTTTGGTGGGCCGGCCAGGCCTCACTGCTGCGGCTGCTGGGGGGGGGAATGGAGGGAGGTAGCTTGGCAGGCCGAGTTCAGGCCTCGCTGCCAGTCCTGGGGGAGAAGGCTCACCTGTGGCTGCTTCCTTCTGCTGTGGAGCTTCTCCCCCCCCCCCCCCCCCGCGAGTATTGCAGGTCCCCCTTCTTGTGTTTATCTCATCCCCTCTTGAAGCCGCCCAGACCTGTTTAGTTATAAAAGCAAACTTGTAAGGTGTGATAGAATCTTGTGAAAGAGTAGAGTGCAAACTACCGGAAAAAGCTCCAGTGCAGGCTGTGTTCCATTTTCACTCCAACCTCTCATGTTGTTGTAGCATGAGTGTAATTTTTACTATCATAAAAAATATACAAATGGGAACTCACAAAGACTTGTAGGAGGCATCTCATTTCTCTCTCCCCTACTAGTTCCTCTTTTCCTTTCTAGAAAGCCCCTGTAACCTCTCCCCTTGTCCTGCTTCCTTCTCCCCTTCTAAGGTTGCCAACCTCCAGGTGGGGCCTGGAGATCTCCAGGAATCACAACATATTTTCCCACTACAGAGATCAGTTCCCCTTAGGGTCACTAGCTCCAGGCTGAAAAATTCCTGGAAATTTTTTTTGGGGGGAGACTTGTGAGGGTGAGGTTTGGGAAGCAACCCCAGCAGGATATAACATCATAGAGTCCACCCTCCAAAGCAGCCATTTTGTCCAGGGGAACTGATCTCTGTCATCTGGAGAGCAGTTGCAATTCCAGGTGATCTCCAGCCCTCATCTGGAGGCTGGCAACCCTAGTTCCCCTGGAGGAAATGGCTGCTTTGAGGGATGGAGTCTATGGCATTAGACACCTCTGAGGTCGCTCCCCTCCTCCAAGCCCACTGTCCCCAGGCTCCACTCCCCTAATCTCTAGGAATTGCCTAACCTGGAGTTGGCAACCCTTTCTCCTTCCCACTAAACGCTAACTTGCCTTTATCTGCCCTTCTGTCTTAAGCTGACACACACACACCCCGCCTCCGGCAGCCTCTGACTAGGAAAGTGATGGCCCAGCTGTGTGGTGCCAGCCACTGGCCCAGGCCAACTTGCATGGCAGGGAACCTCAAGGACCTGTGAGGAGGAGGAGGGGGTACCTCACTTTCTCCACACTATTTCCCTTTTCCCTCCCCGACATATCCTCTCCCTTTTACCTGCCACGCCCTCTCCTTTCTTCTTTGCAGCCATTCACCAACCTACCTTTTATTTGCCTCCCATCTTTAGCTATATTTATTATGTATTGACTTCATTTACACCTCACCTTTCTCCACAGTGGGGATCAAAGCCGTTTATTCGTCTCTCATTTTTATCTGCACAACACAACCCAGTGTGAAAGTATGTGGCTGGTCCAAAATCACCCACTGAGCTTCCTCAGCGGGATGGGGATTCGAACCTGGGTCTCCAAGACTCTGTTCTGAAGGTCTAACCGCTATGCCACACTGGCTTTCATAGGGTGGCTGCTGTTGGACAGCAGCAAGCAGCCAGGCCTCGTTGAGTCATGCAAGTCAGGTGGTCTCAAGTCACCCAGAGGGTGCTTCCAGGGCTGGATCTGCCATCCTAGGTGGGGCCTGGCCATCTCCCAGAATGACAACTGAAATCCAGACAACAGAGTTCTGACACCCAGGAGAAAATGGCTGCTTTGGAGGGTGGATGCTATGGTATTATATTCAACTGAGGCCTCTCCCCTCAGTTGACCACCTCAGACTGTACCATAAAATCTCCAGGAATTAACCAACCTGGAGCTGGCAACCCTAGTCAGGCCTGGCCTTAATGAGTCCCCCCTCAAAGGCCAAAACAGGCCTGGAAAGCC
>NW_015164282.1:163768-180188 GCF_001447785.1 Gekko japonicus
AGCACAAAACCGGCCGGGAAAGCCCCCCCCCCCCCGGCGCCTTTTATTCACTGAAACCCAGCCTGAAATACTGTGGTTGCCTAGCAACAGCCACTGAGGGAATCCCTTGCGTAAAAACTACAGGTGCTCCTTTTATCATTTTTGGATTTTTTTAAGCCCCCAATGTTGTTGTTGGGGTTTTTTAGACTTCACCTTTGTCTGCAAACCTGGGGCTCTTTTCAGGTTTGTAGAAAGACCTGTCTTGCCCGTTCACAGGTCCAGTCACTAGATTTAAGCATCCAAAAATTTCCCAACTTCACTATTAGAATATAAGATTAATTAAGAGCAAGTTATGTCAGAATAAGAAGGTGAAACTTCTGTGAAAACAAAAGTCACATAACTGAGCAGGTTTGTAGCTATACAAACTCCTCAGCTGAGGAAAGGGGACAGGGTGTTGGGAAAGGGACTGCAAATGAAATAATTTCTTTCCCTATTTTAAAATGCATAGGTATTTTTTCCCTGTGTTTTTATTGGTATTCAGAGGACTTGGGTTGAAAAAGCAAGATAAAGTGTGCAGGAGTACATAAGTAACATGGTGAATATGTAAATAAACACAACATAAGAGACTGTGGAGTGTATTTATTCCATACTCGGTAAGCTTTAAGTTATCATTTCTAAGATGTTTACTGCAGAATGCAAAATTTAATCTCCTTAACCTTTCTCTTATACTGTTTTTAAATTCTGTCATGATTGGTAAGGATAAGTAATTTTTTAAAGGATTTTGAAGATTTAGAGGTTTGTTGGAGAAGTGAGGGATGCAAGACGATGCAGAGGGAAGAAGGACTAAAGGAAGGAGGGGCCAGATTGCCCCCTGTGCACTGCGCCTCCTTTCCCAGCCATAACATGCTTCATCCATGGATCCCACAACCAAGAAGACTGGAAACTTGGGGGGGAAACCCGAATTAAAAAGAGAGACTTGCAGCAGTTCAAAATCCCCACCAAATGATTGTGTGTGTGTGTGCGTGTGCATGTGCGTGCAACTGCAGACCAGCAGCAGTGCTGGAAGTTCTAGGGAGGTTCAGATCTCTGTTCGGAACTGCAGTGTTGTGTCTGCCATTTTCCTCTTATAATCTTCATCAAATTTCTCATTCTGAGCTACAGTGAAGTAATTCTTCCAGTCACCAGCAATTCCTAGTAGAAGATGAAAGGTTATCAATCAGACAAATGGACTCTCTAGAAGGACTTTTTAAAAACGGGATTGCAAGCTTGATCAGTATACACATTTTATATTTAGTTGATTAACCATTTTGGTGACCACATGTTTATTTTATCTGGGATATTTTACGCCTGATGTGTCACTGTAATTTGGAACAAAATAGCCATTAAACCTTCCACCAATCTGAATAAGCAGCTGTACTGAGATTTTGATGCTAAGCACATTTTGTGTAAAAGACAGATGATTAATGAACTAATATGCTTTAATCAGTTGACAACCCAATTTTTTTTAAAAAACCCAATGAAGAACGGCCAGGGAGAACTGAGCAAGTCTACCTTTGCGCATGAATGGGGAGATGCTTTGATCCATCACAGCAGCTGGTGCCATCCTGTAGTTTGTAGCAGGATTGTCCTTCATCATATCAAAGGAAGTATTGCAGACAATCTTGTCCACAACTGAGTCTGGCAGGTCCTTTCCCAAAAAATGCACGACCTTCTTAATCTCACGCTTCAGATCCTACGGAAAGGATATTACAATGACATCAGTATAGTTTAGCCAGCCCCGTAGCCAGAAATTTTGGGTTGGTGGGCCATGGGGGGAGCGGCGCCCCCTCTTGAAAACAATTTCCAAGCAGGGACTGCCCACATAATCACCACTTGGAGTTCAGGGAAGGCATGTGGCTGCCCCTCTCCCTCCCTTTCTGTCAATCAGTGGAGGGCCCTTTTAATGTCACGGGAGGGGGAGGGAGGCAGCAGCTGCTGTGGGGCGTGCTTCGCATTTGAGGGGGCAGAGCCCCGAAATGCCCCACCATAGCTACAGGCCTGTGTTTAGCTCAGCATAAATTACCATCTTCCCCTGTCCCATAAGGCAACAACTTTTCCTTTTTGCCAAGTTTTGCTGTCTACATAGAAGCCAAAATAAAGAGGTTTCCATGGACTCTGTGCTGGGTCTGATCCAGCGGGACACTCCCTAGGGGCATTCTCTAGAAGAGCCGCCTGATCATGAGACACACACAGAGAGACAGTAGCCTTCAGAGCCACCACCGCCCTCTTGCCTCTTTCATGTCCTCATAGAACAGGTACAGCAGGGGCTGGTCGTTCCTCTTCTCCCACCAGCTTGACACGTGGTCATACCAGGAGCCAAAAGCTACTAGACTTAGAAAAAATGAAACAAGATGATATAGTAAGGTTGAAAGATGGCAAACAGTAAAAGCAAAGAAATAAAATGACATGTAATGGTACAGGAGCCTGATAGCTACAGGAGCCAGCTGGGAAGTCCTCATTTCAGGTCTCCTCATAGCCTGGATCAAATAACACCCAACAAAAATACACACAATATTGAAGCAACACAAAGTCCAAATTGTTCAGCTGTGTTCAGACCCAGCTTTGTAATGGAGGCGACCATCAGCAGATCAAACCCTGAATCAGGTTTGAGCTCGGTATTTACTAATCTATCACCTTTTTAATAGAAAAGGGGTGTAGGAAAGACGGTCACGCGGTGCCACCCTGAGGGGAGCCAATCAGCACTGAACACGCTTTGCTTTTGCTTGGAATTTTCCCAGCAGCCCCCCCCCCCGCCCCGAATTCAACCCAGCTCTCACTGCTCTAAAAATGGTACATGCATCTTCATCCACTGCTAATCCAATGTATAGACCTGACCCAGTGATATACTTTCCCATTCCCCGTTCTTTCACTCGAGGAAGAAACACTCTCTGAATAATAAAGGCATGTTGCCCCAGAGAATACGACTGGGTTTCACTATGTTTCCTGTAAAAAGTGTAAAGCTCTGGTTGCGCACAATTGCGCAACTGGTGTCCAGACTCACTTTTACCCGCCATGAATTTCTCCAGGTACTCATCCCAGGTGCCGGGTTCTGGGTGCAGCTTGTTCATCAAGTCAAAATGGTAAAAGGATACAGCTACATCCTTTGCATTGCGAGCCACGTAGATTGTCTTCCTCAGAGGGGAAAAAATAATGAATCAGGTTGTTCTGGTGATTTTACATGCTAGATAAGTCCAGTCTGAGAGCTCAGCTTTTGGCACTGGGGCCCATTCAAGGTTCTGGCAACAACAACAATGAAACATTCCATGCAAGGCAACGTTCATAACCTTTCAGGTGGGGCAGCCGTGTGGGTCTGAAGCAGCAGAACACATTTAGAGTCTAGGGGGGCACCTTTAAGACCAACAAAGGTTTATTTATTTATTTTGTGTGCAGGCACACTTTTTCAAATATATTGAAATGGAAGGTAGAGTTCAAACTTATAACTGTCTATAAGTTTAAACTGTACCCTTCCTTCCAATGTATTTGAAAAAAAATTGCATGTAGACTCTAAGGGCACAATCATATGCACAAGTAGCCGTGCCATAGGTGCGAATACCAGGTGGATTTAAAGGGCACGATCAGACATGAACATCTGGGAAGCACCCTGCAGCTGAGCTCAAATAGTACTAGAGAACTGACCTGGCTTGAACACCAGAACAATGGACTACTAGGCTCCTAAAGGACTGGGAGTCCTACCTCGGCCGGTTTGGGTTCTTCTTGCAATCCTCCGGCATCAACGAGGCAGAAATGAAAAGTGCCACATTCTTCCACGTCTGTGACCGAACAACGTACGAAATCGCCCGCCCGCTCCTCACCCCAGCAGAGCTCAAGGACACAGACTACCAGACCATCATGAACCGGCTTAAGGAGCACTTCTCTCCCAAGCCATCGGTCATCACGGCCCGCCATACGTTCTACTCGAGGAACCAAACCGCAACAGAATCCATCTCAGCATTCATCACAGTGCTCCACCGTATCGCCCATCACTGCAAGTGCCATCCAGGATTGGCTAGTCTGTGGCCTACAGGAGGAGCAAATTCAGAAGAAGATCCTCGCCCAGGGTGACCCTGAGTTCAGGGAGACCATGGAGATGGCCCTCGCCACTGAGTAAGCCAAGCAATTCACTACAGAGGTCCGGCGGGGGAAGGGCCTGCCATCATGGCAAAGGCCAGCCATGGCCACCCACCACATGGACAGCCCCGAGGAAGACAAGGATGATGTACTGCGGTTCCAGCACGCCACACGCCACCTGCACCACAACGCCCATCGGCACCACCGTGCGCTGCCAACACCGCCCCATCAACCACATGCGCCAGCTGCGGTGAACCCCATGAGAGGAGATCCTGCCAGTTCCGTGATGCCACATGCAGGAACTGCGGAAAGGCTGGCCACATCGCCCAAGCCTGTCGTGCCAAGGGGAACCAGAGGCGGCCAGATGCAGTTTCCACCTCAACGCACTCCGAAAAGCTCCACACCACATCAGTCCAAGAACAACAGGTACTGCACTTTCGCGTCTGAACCCAGTATATTTCACCGCAGAAGTGGAGTAAAAAACCCCAGGGGGAGTCTGGTAGCAAACGGGTTGCTACAGGCCACGGACAGACATTCCCGTGTCTGATCACTCCAGTGTGTTCTCATGGCGTCGCGATGGTCTGATCAGGCCATCCTGACTCCGTGCCATTGTTTTTTCCCCCTTCTCAGTATGTGCATCATCGCAGACTCCATAGGGAGCCCTCAGTGCGGAGGTGTAATTCATCGATTCTTCGTTTAAGCACACTGGGAACAAACAGCAAAAAACCACGCAGTGGCGGGCTGCCCCCACAGTGTCAAAGGACTGTTTGATCGTGCAACTGTGGGCCAAATTCCTCCATAGGAAATAGCCTCACTCCCCCCCCCACATTATCCCGCATGTGTGACCGCCACCTACATTTGTTCATTACCTTTGGCAGAGAAGCCTCCTGAGTATGACAGAGAACTGTATGGAATGCTCTTGGGCCTGCATTCAGTTCACGTGGGGCGCTTGCCAGAACTTTTAGGCTTCACCCTCACCCCCTGGGAAATGAGCACACCCTAAAGCACACCAGGCATTCAACCCTGATCACCATGCCTGATCTTCTCATTCAGAAACTCCCAAGAAGCTTCTAGTGTATCCGAAGTTTCTAGGAGTATAGTTTGAAAAGCAGTGACATCATCATCATCATCATCATCATCATCATCATAGATTGGATTTATACCCCCGCCCTTCGCTACCTGAAGGAGTCTCAGAGCGGCTTACAAACTCCTTTCCCTTCCCCTTCCCACAACAGACACCCTGGGAGGGAGGTGGGGCTGAGAGAGCTGCCCTTTTAAGGACAGCTCTTGTCAGAACTATAGCTTGCCCAAGGTCATCCAGCAGCAGTGAGTGGAGGAGTGGGGAATCAAACCCGGTTCTCCCAGATTGGAGTCCGCGCACTTAACCACAACACCAAACTGGCTCTCTTAAGTCTTACTTCTTAGATATTTTTTTCAAAAACTTCTGCTTTTGGTTTTTACTTTTATTATCTGTGGTCAAACTTACAACAGATTGTCTCTCAAATTTTTTTTAACTTATTTGTATTACTCTTCCAGATAAATAAACAAAATAAAGGTAATATTCATGCTCTGGACTGGCAAAGCGGCAGCTTCTATGCCATAAACCCAAAACATGCTGGAAAAGGCACCAGAGTGGTTGCTGATGGTGGCACCATCCGAATTGCAAACAGGGAACCTGGAAGAGCCGGGAGTCTCAGCAGGGGTGGACGGGCCGTTGTGGCCACCCGGGACTTTTCCTGGTGGGCCAATGGCCGCCTCCTAGGCTCAGCCAGCCCAGTGGCAAGACAGGTGCTGCCCAGCTGCGTCAAGGCAGCAGTGAGGCTGGCCAGGCAGGCAAGGGGAGGGGGTGCCAGGGAGCAGGGCACCTCCTTGCTGCCAGCGAGTTCTCTCTCTCACTCGGGGGGGGGAGATGGGCTGGGGGACAGGGCCTTTTCCCAGGGCTTTTTTTCCCTTCCAAGTCCACCCCTGGGTCTTGGGGATCTTGTCAAACTCGCAGTTCCTTTTAGCATTTCACAGCTCTTTCACCATAGTAACCAGGAACGGGGGAATGGAAGAACGCGGAGCCAAAACACTTTCACTCCCGAGGGCTTCCACGTGCCAGGCATCTTATCTCTCCTGGGAAGTTTTAGTGGCCTTGCATCTCTTCTTTCTGTGCTGGCTTTTGTCTGACATGCCGGGGGGATGGCATGCCATCCCCCCGGCATGTCAGACAATTTGGCTGGCAGTTACATTTGGTGGGCAAAATCCCAGGGGGTGATTGGTTCTGAACATTTTGGGGCCCTCGCTTGAACTCTGTATATCTATTGCTTTCGTGCCTTTAAGCTCAGTTCTAACACAGCCAAGGTACAGGCTGGATCCTATCAATCTCTCAATAAACTTATCCTTCTTTGAAGTGAATGTTGTTGGGAACTGATTTACCCAGAGGTCTGACAGATCTCTACTATATATACAATGGACTCAAGAGCTCAGTGACCTCTTAGAGAGCACAAATGATGTAGACCTGCAATTCTAGCATATGAAGTACCTTACAAATTCCTTATTAATACTGTCCGATCAAGTACCTAGTCTCTTCAGTGCATAAGGAGAAAAATAAGAAACTGCATAATGTTTTTTTTAATATATCCCTTCTTGGAGTAGGAAACTCAAGCGAAGATTTCCACATTGTTTGGTGATGCCGGACAGCAGCTTAAGTTTCCTGGAGAAGAACTCTGAGTAGTGGACAAAGTGGGGGGAGGGGATCTCTATTGCTCAAAATATATCATGACCAGAGCAGTTGTTGTTCTGCCTGCCCCTCCGAGGGTGTGGCCTGTGTGGTGTGGAGCCTGCGGGGAGAGTAAAGGGGGATGGAAGTCAGTTGCTAACAGTTGTGGGAAAGAGAGGGAGCACAGCCAGAGCGAGAAGAGGGACAGAAAGAAACGGAAAGAAGAAGAGGAGATACGGAGAAACAGAAACAAACTAGATGGAAAGAAATTTTCTATTAGAGGGAAAGGCTAAAGCTTTCAGGACTTTTTGGTTTAGAAAAAAATATGTTAGGGATTATGACAAAGGTTTCTAAATTGTGTGTGGCATTGAGGAAGGGGACAGAGGCTGTGGTCTCACTGGCAGCTTGGCGTGATATGGCACCGCTTCTAATTGTACCCGGTTTAAAGTGTTGTAGAGCATAGCACACCCTGCTGCAGGTTACCCACGCGGACATCCTGTGGTCAAGCATCCACATTACTGCAGCGCCTCGGCCACAGAGTATGCTGCATGGTCATTTTCCAAAATGCATGTGTGCGCATGTGCACTCATGCACGTGCATATGTGCACATGCACATACAGGCAAAAATGCCAGAAAACCCCCCAAACCCTAGCCAATCCATTCTGTGCATGCTCCCACATCTTCAGACATCCAGTCACACGCGATGAATGCACAGGGAACCAAAAACACTTGTGGTGCTTTTTTAACCCAGCCCCAAGTCATCCTAGAACGGGGTGTGTATGCTTGGGGAATGCCTGGCAGATGTGGCTGTGTGATTGCGCCCATTTGATCTGGAAGGGAGGGGTGGCTATGTCGAACTAAACTGCTTGTGTGATGATACCCAGAGAGGACTTTTTTCTTTCCCCATAAAATAAGAACAGAGTCACCCAATTAAGCTTATGGTCAGTATAGTCAGGATAGAAAAACTGAAGAAAGTCATCACACAACACACAGTTAATACACAGAATTTGCTGCCTGCCAAAAGAAGCAGTAAAGGAAACTATCTCAGATGGCTTTAGAAAGGGACTGGACCAATGCATCCGGGACAAGTGCGGGCAAAGGAGACCTCTGTGTTCAGAGGCAGCCTCCTGCTGAGAACCGCTTGCTCAGGATCGACATCTGGGGAGACCTCTTGTCCTCCTGTCCTGCTTGGGGGCTTCCTGGGAACATCCAGTTGTCCGTGGTAGAAAAGAGGACCCTGCAGCACGAGGAGCACGAGATCTGGCCTTGGCCGAGTTTGGCAGTGAGAGATCATTAACATTTGTCGAGTAATCTGGAGTTTTAGTGTTGGATTCATCAATGTTCTGTTTTTTCTTGTTAATTGTTAATCGTAATTGCCTTCACATGATAATTAAATATTTTCAAGCACCCATCACAGTGCTTGCTGGCCCGTCCCTTCCGTGTGTGACTCTGAGGACCGGAGTGTCCCGTTGTCCTTACAAAGGCGCTCTGGGCAGTCAGATGGCTCCTCTCAGAGACTCGCCTTAAAAGCCCAGCAGCCGCCAGCAGCACCTCAGCAATAACCAGACAGCACCTCAGTTGGCCAATGATAAGGTGAGCCCCCTTCCTCGGCTCAGCCTTGGGGGGGTGGGGGTGGCACCCATGGGGGCTTTGAAAGATGGGCTGGGGAGGACAGACAGTCGTGGCAATTTCCACTCTCTCAGGTGAGGGTCAGTGAGAAATAGTCTTGATCCTTTTGAAGTTCAGGGATTCTCTAAAGTCGAACAAGCCAAGTAAGGCTTCTCACCACATACATACAGATATCCAGGACTTTTTCTTTTTTTTTAAGGTGCCAGTACTTTATATATGTCTGGACCAGTTTCCACTGATTCCCCTCAAAAGGTGCTGGTGCTCAGTACCAACCGCATGTGACCACAAATAAAGCCTGCTCAACAATCTGCGACTATTTCCTTCCTGGAGGATGACATTATCAGAAAACAAAACAGTGCGAAGGAGCTACAAAAGCCAAATAAACCGATGCATTTATTTCATAAGACATTTACACCTCGTACCCTTAATCAATACCCAAAGTTTGCAACTAGCAACCTTGGAGCCATCTCCCCCCCCCCTTTGCCAACCATGGAAGGAAAAGAGTTAAACTGGCAAGCAGGAGGTGTGGCAACGGGACATGACAGCAGGGGAGGGGAGGGGAGCTTTGGCCTGCCACCCCAACCCACCCCCACCTGGTTAGAATAGTCCTGGAGGGAGGGGGGGAGGGAGGCTACGGCCTTGCAAATCCGGACCCCTGAGACCATTACCTTGCATTTATTGTCCCAGCAGGACTTGGGCAGTAGGTTTACTGGGAGGTGGGTCTTCACCACTCGAGGAGACGGCATCGAAGCTAATTGTTCTGTGCCTGGTAAGCAAATTGATGCTTAGTTATTAATTAAGTTGTTGTCAGCAAACAAGCTTGCAGGTTGAAATGATGAGCAGAAGAACATGAGATGGAATTTCGCCAGTGTGGCACCAGCCAGTCACATGGGGGGGGGGGGCTTTTTGAACCCGTGAGCACCTTTGGAGTCCTCGCACAGCACTTGGGGCTCAGCCACACCAGGAAAGCCCCATGGAAGTCCTGTGGGGCAAAAGCCCCACCTGGCCCCGCCCACTTCCCAAAAACACCAGGGCAGGTGAGAGCGGCCGTTGTGGTGCACGCGGACACCGTGCTGTGGACCCCTGAGCCGCATCACCCAAGGAAGCATTCTTGCAGCCGGGGCAGGGCGGGTGATTCCCCCGGCCTCTGCAGAAGCTTCTAGACTGGGCTTGCTTGTGGGTCTGCAGAAGCAGTGGGCCAGCAGCTACAGAAAGCCTTTAGCGCCACAGGGGAAGGTGGGGTCAGAAACCAGAAGTCCTGGTTTGCACTGTGATGTTGTTGCTGAGAGTTGCAGTTGGGGGGGGGGGGGGGGAAGGTACTCTTTGGATGGCTCCGTACCCTTGTTTTCAGCAGACCCAACTCACCTATTTTTCGCTTTCAATGTTTCAGATTTTACAAAACGAAAAAGAAAAATGAACTATGTTGATTACAATGTCGGACATTCGCAATTTAACAGCAGAAGAAATCTGATTATAAGGTAAATATTTTAGTACTGTATGTAGTTTGGACTTCAGGCTTGCACAGCCTTGGAAATAACTCGGAAGATGTTACAGCCTTCAGGACTGATTACCACATCACACATCAGTCACTAAAGACCTCGCAGGGGTGGGGTGGGGTGGGGTGGGGGAATTCTCTTTTACAGAACGTCTCCTAATCATTCTGCATGCCATTTTTATTTGCCCCTGGCAGGCCGGCCACCAGTCTCTTCACAAGGGGTCACTCTGAATCCTGTCTCAGTTTATGCCTCTGCAATTTCTTCTTTGGCAGTCTGCAGGGGTGACTGACAGTTGTGCTACTTAAAGGCACAAAACAGTCGGATTTGTGCGAGGGGGTAAACTTCCAGACTGGGAAGAGAGGCACAGAGAGGCCTCTTTGCCAAGGATCAAGCAAGCAAGTCTACAGGCCATTTATCTGCAAGCTGAAGCGCCTGCTGCCTCCTGAGAACGGAGCGATTCCTCCTGAATCTCTGCAATGCAAGTCACTCAGGGATCCTTCTGACGCTTACCTGATGGCATCTTCCCAGGGGCAGCAAATTCCAGCATAGGGACTTTATTGAAAATGGCATCTCGCTTGCATTTCTCAGCATCACCATCGTGCAGAATCATGTCCACAATTTCACACATCCATGTGGTGCCTGGAAGCCAGAAAACCACGTTAGGCTGTCTCTTCCAACAAGCAGTAAAAGGTTCTTGCTCATCTGGGCAAAATATTGCCTGTCGGACTTTCTCCATGCTGGACACATGACTTCCTCTGTTTGGAGGCCCACAGAGGGCTGCGAAGGGCAGGGGTGACCACGTGGATTTCTGAGGCCCCCACCAGGCCTGGGGTGTCCTGGGAGAGGGTGGGCCCTCCAGTAGATCCTGATCTGGGCGCCCACTAGGGGGCTTTGTAGTGCCCTACGCTTAGGGTTGCCAGCTCCGGGTTGGGAAATGCTTGGAGAGTGCTGCTGGGCCCTCCTGGGGAGGAGAGGGACCTCAGCAGGGTGTCGTGCCGTGACCAGAGCCCACCCTCCAGAGCAGCTGTTTTCTCCCATTGGGCTCCTCCCTCAGACTCCGCTCCCCCCACAGGCATCACCTCCCAAGTGCCCAGGAATTTCACAAGCTGGCTTTGGCAGCCCTGCCTGGAGCACCCGCCTGCCGGGGTCCGGACCACTGTCGTCTGGAAAGCCATTCCAGGCGGCCAGCCGTGTGGGTCTGAAGCAGGAAAACAAATCTAGAGTCCCGTCGGGCACCTTTAAGACCAGCAAAGGTTTAATCAAGGTAGGAGCTTTCGTGTGCAGGCACACATTTTCAAATACACGGGATTGGGAGGTAGGGTTCAAATTTGTAGTCAGGCTGAACAACAAATTTACATGTAACATGATATTTTAAGTTATGCAAAAACAACAGTAAATAACAAGTAAGGTTATAAGGTCAACTGTTGCTTACAGACATCCAAGCAATAAATATGTCAAAACGGGGGATAAGTGTGGAAAGGCATCTTTTCTAATTGTGGGAAGTAAATTGAGATTCATCATTCATCATCTCTCAGGTGTGAACAGCATTTTTAAAAAACAGATGTTGTAGTATGTCAGCAAAACATCCCAATATTCCTTGCTTTACACCGTTTTCTTCAGGGAAACTGTACCAAACACTCCATAAATCTAAGCAGCAACCGCAATCCAGTATTCTAATATACTATTCTGAAAAAGAAATACACTAAGGATGCATAAACCTTCTTGCTGAGAATACATATGTGAGGACTGAATGAGTTAGCATATGAGATAAGAAACCAATATCCTTGTTGAGTCCTGGGGAGGTCTTTGTTCCACGTGTTGTAATTAACCTGTAATTCAGCGATTTCCCTTTCCAGTCTGTTCCTGAAGTTCCTTTGTAATAAAACAGCTACTTTGAGGTCACTCATTGAATGTCCTGGGCGGCTGAAGTGTTCTCCTACAGGTGTCTCAGTCTTGTGATTCCTGATGTCAGATTTGTGTCCATTTATCCTCTGGCATATCCTGTTTGCCCTAGAACCAAAGGGGATTGTGGGCATTTAATGGCATATATAATGTTAGAAGATGAGCAAGTGAATGAGCCTCTGATGGAGTAGATGATGTTGTTAGATCCAGTGATTGTGTTGTCTGGGTGTATCTCGCAGCAAGCTCTGGTCCATGTTCAAATTTGATGTTGTATTATTGTGGGTGAGGAATTGTTTGAGACAGGGGGGTTGTCTGTGCATAAGAAAAGGTTTGGCCCCCAGTACTTGTGAAAGAGAACTGTCATCATCCAGCAGAGGCTGTGAGTCACTGATGCGGCGTTGAGCTGTTTTGAGCTGAGAGATGTTTGTGACCCCTAGAGGCGTTTTATTATTGTCTCTTTTGCGCCTGTCTTGTAAAAGGTTTTCTCTGAGTATCATTCCGGCTTTGTTAATCTGCTAATCTGTTTCCTGACTTCATCAGGTGAATACCTTAGTTCCAAAAAGGTGTATACAATGGATTGTTTGGTATGTATAGGATGGTAGCTGGAGGCATTGTCAGACTCCTGGGCAAGTTATTCTCAACCACACTGTCTTTGGCAGTGAAAGGCTTTAATCAGATAGAAACAAATTCCAGGACTTAATGATTGTTATGTAGTGGGTTGCCACATGGATAAACGACAGACGATGACGTAGTGCATAGCACGCTTTATTAGGTACACAACAAGAACAGGGAACAAACGGCCGGCAGGCCAACTATATACACAACCAGGGGACCACCCCTGGGTCCCATTGGCGGGTTTGAATCTCCCGCCACGGTCCCATTGGTTCCCCCAGTGGAGGGACTAGGATCCTAGTCCCCATTGTTGTCCTGGGCTGAAGCTCAGGCATGTGTGCTGACCTCTGGTGGCGGTCAGTGGACACAACATCCCTCCCCCCATAGTCCGGACCCTCCCCTAGGTGACATAGTCTTTGAGGTATGCTGGGGGTCGTAGTCTTTGAGGTATGCTGGGGGCCGTCGTATCCTCGCGGGTCTTCTGGGGGTCTGAGCTGGTACCTCCGGGGTTACGACCTCCGGGCCTGAATTCGGAAGCGGGGCCGGGGTCTCCACTGCAGCCGCTTCTGGTTCTGGGGTTACGTCCGCGGCTGTCGGGGGCTGGCAATTCTGGAGTGGGTGCTCTGGTGCAGGCAGAGCCTTGGTAGGATCCTCTTCTTGGCCTGCCTGCTGTCTCGGTACTTCCTCGGGTGAGTGGTCGGGAAGCATTCACTGCCTGAGCTGGTCGATATGCCTCCTAAGGACCTGCCCGCATTCTGTGGACACCTCATACATGACGGTGCCCGTGGGTCGGATGATGCAGCCCGCGAGCCACTCCGGACCTCTGCCAAAGTTCCGGGCAAAGACGGGTTCCTCAGGGAAGAACCCGCGCGGCGCTTCCCTCTGCTCGGTGGACTTCCGCTGGTCCGGGGCCCGGTCAGGGTGCAAGCGGTCTAACAAGATCGTAGGCCTCCGGCCCATCAACAACTCGGCGGGGCAGCAGCCGCTTACCGGGTTGAGCGTTGTCCACTGTGCTAGGAGGAACCGGGCGATGCGGAATTCCCAGTCCTCTTCCGAGAGGCGGCTGAGGGCCTCCTTCGCGGTCCAGACCATGCGCTCCGCTTGTCCGTTGGTCGCTGGGTGGAAGGGTGCCGTCCTGATGTGCTGGATCAGGTTGCTGCTGAGGAATTGCTGGAATTCCTCCGAAGTAAACGCCGTCCCGTTGTCCGATACCACAGTGTCTGGCAGGCCATGGATAGCGAAGATCCGTCGGAGGGCGCGGATGGTTGCTTTAGAAGACGTTGCGGAGACTAGGCTGATCTCCAACCACTTGGTGTAGGAATCCACCGTCACCAAGAACAACAGTCCATGGAAGGGTCCGGCAAAGTCTATGTGGAGCCGAGACCACGGGGTGCGGGTGGATTCCCACGAGTGGTGTGGTGCCCCTGGTGGGCTGGGTCGCACGGCTTGGCAGGCTTGGCACCTCTTAACCCAAGCTTCGATCTCTGCGTTGATGCCAGGCCACCAGACGTAGCTTCTGGCGAGGCCCTTCATCCTCACGATGCCCGGGTGGGCCTCGTGCAGGGCCCGCAGGACTCTTTGGCGCAGTGCGCTGGGGACCACGACCCGGTCCCCCCACAGCAGGCAGCCTTTGTGCGCCGACAGTTCGTCCCTGCGGCCCTTGAATGCGGCAAACTCCGGCCCTTCTACCTTCGCAGGCCATCCCCTCACCACCCAGCTCAGCACCCAGGATAAAATGGGGTCACAGGCCGAGCGTCGGGCGACGTCAGCTGCCTGGAGAGGAGCGTCTGGGAGGTCCTCCACCTGGAGGATCTGGTGAACCGGAGCCGGGTCCTCCACGACGTCCGGAAGAGGGAGGCGGCTCAGGGCATCTGCGTGGCCCATGGCTTTCCCCGGCCGGTGCTCTATATGGTAATCATAGGCCGCCAAGAATATGGTCCATCTCAGGACGCGCGGGGAGATGACTTGCGGCATTCTGCGGTCGGGCGCGAACAGGCCGAGGAGCGGGCGGTGGTCGGTAACGATCGTGAAGGGCCAGCCGTAGATGAAGTCGTGGAACTTCTTGACCCCGGCCACGATGGCAAGTCCCTCGCGATCTATCTGGGCGTAGTTCCGCTCAGCCGCAGATAGAGTGCGCGAGTAATACGCGACCGGGACTTCGTGGCCGTCCTGTAGACGATGCACCAGGACAGCCCCGACGCCGTAGGGTGATGCGTCGCAGGCCAGGATCACCGGCAGCGACTCGTCAAAATGGGCCAGGACCGCATTGGAAATCAAAAGTTCCTTAATGTTCCTGAACGCGGTGGCCTGCCGGGGCCCCCATACCCAAGGGGCCTGTTTGTCCAGCAACCGGTGGAGGGGTTCCGCTACCGCCGCCTTGTGGGGCAGAAAGGCGTGGTAGAAATTCAGGATCCCCAGGAACACCTGCAGTTCTACCTTTGATTTCGGCGGGGGTGCTTCCACTATTGCCTTCACCTTCTCCCGGGTTGGGTGGAGGCCCTCTGCGTCCACCGTGAACCCCAAAAAGTCCACTGACGACACCCCAAGGTGGCACTTATCCAATTTCACCTTCAGCCGAGCGTCCTGGAAACGGCTGAGCACGGCGCAGAGGCGAGCGGCGAAGTCGGCGGGCGTGGCGGCGGCGATCAACACATCGTCGAAGAAGGGGGTGACGCCGGGGATCCCTTTCAGAAGAGAGTCCATGAGTTGTTGAAACAGCCCGGGCGCCACGCTTACACTGAAACTTAGTCGCTTTACACGGAATGCCCCCCGGTGTGTTACTATAGTTTGCGCCTCCGCCGTTTACTCATCCACTGGTAACTGCTGGTAAGCTTGGGCGAGATCCAGTTTGCCAAAGATCTTTGCCCCGCCCAAGGTGGCCAGAACGTGGCTAACTACACGGACCGGGTAAGCGTGGTCCTGTAGTTCCTTGTTCAAAGTACATTTATAGTCCGCGCAGATGTGGACTGCCCCGTTGGGTTTATTAACCACGACTATGGGAGTCTCCCGCGCCACGTGGGAGACTGGCTCCAGGATGCCTTGTGCTACTAGGCGATCCAGTTCCGCGTCGATCTTGGGCTTTACCGACAACGGAACCGTCCTGGCTCGCATTCTTACGGGGGCCACCGAGGGGTCTAAGCACGTCACCGGGGGGCCCGTATACCGGCCCAGAGAATCATCGAAAATGGCGGGAAACTCGTGGCAGATTCCCTTGAAGTCCTGGGTCGTGCACGCCTGTACTCCTTCTACAGTGATGCCCAGGGGTTCAAACCAGGCCCGCCCCAGTAAGCTGACGAGGTCGCCTTCGACCACTATTAAGTCCAGGTTCCTTTTAAAGTTCTTAAACTGCACCCGGAAAGTTCCGACTCCTCTGACCGGCACTGGGTTGCGTTGGAAGTCCATAAGCATAATTTGGGCTGGGCGCAATCGGGGTCCCCCCCTTGGGACAGAGGCGTCTCAGGGTTGCCGCAGAGATTATGGAGGCCGCGGAACCTGAATCCACCTCCATCTTACAAGGGGATCCCTCTATCGTGACGGTGGCCATGAACTTGGGGGAGGGAGACTTGCCGGGGAGTTGCAATACCTTCTCCGCTGTCTGGGTGAGGAGGTAGAGGTCCTCGGTGCCGGTGTCCTCCTTGAAGTAGGTCTCCGCCTTAGGGCGAGCTGCTTTGGAGCGGCAGGCCTTTGTGATGTGGCCCGTGCGGCCGCAGTTGTGGCATGTGGCGTTGCGGAACCTGCAGGTTTTGCGGTCGTGCGGGTCCCCGCAGCTGGCACACACGGACGTGCTGGGAAGCTGGCAGCCGGTGCTCGGGTGCGGCACTTGAGTGCGGTGCGGTGCTTGGGTGCGTTGCGGTGCTTGAGTGCGCTGCGGCGTTTGAGTGCGCTGCCGGGCCCCTCCGTAGGCCTGGTGGACGTCCTGATCCTCGGGACCTTCCGGCTCGACCTGGTGAGTCGCGGCAGGGGCGGTGTGCAACCTCTCCCACGCGACAGCTGC